>NC_051847.1:149030753-149152562 GCF_002237135.1 Teleopsis dalmanni
TCTTTTATTATTTTTGGATAAAGATCGCTTCCTATTATTAAATCAATACGATCGCTTTTATTAAATTCAGGATCCGCCAACTTATAAGTATCCCAAACAGCGTCTTCAACTTCTATTGGTTCTTCTGGCAATAATTTTATTAGATGGGATATCACCAAAAATTCTCCTTTAACTTTATTTTTATTATTGAATCTCGATGATATTTCCATAAATACTTTTGAATTCGATGTAGCCATGTTTACATTAGATAGTCCTGATAGTTTGGTTTTATATCTAATTTTCTTTAACAATAATGAATGAGCTATTTTTTCTGATACCATAGATACTTGTGAGCCTTGATCAATCAAAGCTCTCAATTCATGATTATCTCCATTTGAAGATTTCGTGCTGATTAATACAGTTGGGAGTAGAGTTATTTTCTTCTTGTCTTTTTTTATTATTGTGGAGCAGGTTTTCTCGTCTTTATTAATTTTCGTGTTGACTCTAACATTTTTTTGATTGTAATCCATATGTAAAAGAGAATTATGAGCTTTATTACATTTTTTGCATCTGAACATAGAGTAGCATTTACTGCGATTATTATGACTTAAACATGTTTCACATAGTTGTTTATTACGTACTATCGTTGTTCGCTGACTAACTGACATGTCCAAGAATTTGCTGCAATTATACATTCGATGTCCTATTTGATTACAACATTGGCATCGAATGGAAGTGTTTTGAGTTTTTGAAACGTATGTTGGAATAATTGAATCTATTCTTGTGGCTTTCAACCTATTTTGAGCTTCAAGAGTTTGGAATTGTTGTTCTAAAAATTCAAATACATCTTTTAACATCTGTATCTGCCTTGGTTTTTTAACGTGCTGTTCGTATAATTGTATACCTTCTTTATCTAATTTTCTCAAAATAATGTGCGCAAATAATTTGTCACAATTAGATTCAATATCATTATCTGAGTTAAATTCAATCATCTGAATGCATTGTTTAGCTGTATCATGTGAAGTTTTTAAGCTTGTAACTGATGATGAGTTAATTGTTTTCATATCAAGTAACTTATCGAACTGTTGTGAGAAATTCAACCGTTTGTTCTCATATCTTGTTTTCAGTGTATACCAAGCAGTATCGTAATTTGCTGATGACCCATTTAATAGGTGGCTTATTGCCATACGTGCTTCTCCTTTTACATGGGATCTTAAGTAGTCTAATTTCATTGAAGATGATAACATATGATTATAGTGTACTAAATCTGTGAATAGATCTACAAAATTTTGCCATTCTTCAAATTTACCGTAGAAATCAGGTAATCTTGTAGGAGGTGTTTCAATTTGTCTTTGCACAGTGGGTTGAATTATTTGCTTATTGGATTCATCAGTAGCTTTAATATTTAATATTATTTCAATTTCGCTTTTAAGTGTTTTTAGTTTATATATTTTTTGTAAATGAATAGTTTGCTCGTCATTTAATTTTTCTAATATAAGCTGTAGATCTTCGTAGTATTTTTCTATTGTTTGTATTAATAAATTTCGTGCATAAGTATCAGGAGTATTATGTAACATACGATGAACCGTTCCTTCTAATTTTTTGATTAAATGTACCGACATCTCCCAATTTTCGTCAGTTTTTTTTATTATAATTTCTGATTTGTTTGTTACTAATATTTCTTCTGCATCTTCTGATTTGTCTTTCTTTTTGGTCTCTGTTACTAATATTTCTTCTACATCTTCTGATTTGTGTTCTTCACTTTCCATATTTAATAAATTTTTTACTCCAATATATTTTTCTCTCGTTTGGTTATATAATGCGTCATTAAAATATGGTATATCTTCTATTCCAAACTTATTTAATTTCTTATCGTTCTCAGAAAAATTTTTCCAATCTTCTTCTAATACTTCTAAAGCTTCAGTTTTACGATTCCTAGTTTTTATTTCTTTAGCTTGTTGTATGAACTTTTCTAACTTTTCTATTAGCTTATATTGAGCTGTTAGTAAGTCTGTTTGAATTGCTGTTATTAGTCCCATTTCAAAAATTATAATTTTTAGAAATATTTTTTATTTATCTTTATTATTTTTAAGTTTTTTTATTTTTTCTTGAATTAATAACCTGTCTTCTTTATTTGTTTGAAGATGTAATTGCTGATACAGAAGTGCGAACTTTTTTCTCCTTTGGAATTCCTTCCCTGCCCGTTTTCTTTTCTTCTTAGCTGGAGGTTTTGGACTTGGTAGTCTTATTGGTTTTTGCCTCTTTCTATACTCCTCTATGGTAAGCCGTTTCGGACCTTGGTTTTTAATTACACTTGGCGTGTATTTCGGATAGGAATGATGGCGTGTTGGATTTGGATCATATTCTTCGATCTTTCTCAATTTTTCTTCTTGGTTCATCTAAAACATGAGAAAAATGTATATAAATTTCCTATTTATCCGACAAAAAGAAGAAACGTCCTAATTTCTGGCCTGGAAGATTTTCCTAAGTACCTTTTTTTCCTAAAGGCTGTTAGGTTCAGCCAATGTTATTGGGCGTTCTTTTCGAACAGCCAAGGCGTTATATCTTTAAAATCTTAGCTATTTAGCTAAAATAATAAATCCTTTTTTATTATAATCTTCCTTAATGAAAGTTATAACAAAAAATTGTTTAGTCTTAATTGACCTTTTTTGTTTTAGGCTCTTAAAAGGCTCTAAATTTATTTTATTATTTGTTCTTATAGAGTTTGTAAGGCTCTAAATTTATATTTGTTCTTATTGAACTTTTAATTTAGAGTTTGTAAGGCTCTAAATTTATATTTGTTCTTATTGAACTTTTAGGCTCTTAAAAGGCTCTAAATTTATTTTATTATTAGTTAAGTGTCTTACCGCTGGTGGGGGATCACTTTAACTAATTAAATATATTTTTCTTTCTTTTTAGGAAAGGTTTAATATTTTCTTACAAGTGTCTTACCACTGGTGGGGGATCACTTGAAGAATTTTATTTTATATTTAGCCAATTTCCTTGACTTCGAAGGACCAAAATGTCAAATAAAAGGCTTGAGTATTCGTTTGATACTGATTTTATTTTGAAAATTATTCTCTATTTATACAAAATTGTCTTAACATAACTTAACTACATTTACAAATAAGGGTTGAAATAATTTGTTGCCTGTTATCATTTATTTTAGTGGACTGTATAATTTTAGTTGCATTTTATTGCTGTCGCAAAGGTTCATAAAATTCTGGCACGTAGGATTTTTATTATTTTACAATTATATTTTTATTATCGATACGGTGCCATGTATTTTAAAATGTGTTTAATATTCTTTAATATCTTTAGTTTTGGGATTTTTTTATTACCCGTGATTTTTCCTTCTTATTTAATTCTAAGAATTTAAACGATAACAGACATAAATAAATAACTATAAATTTAGGCACATCTTGCCAGCGTTTGAAAAAAGATACAATTTTAATTTTAATAGTTTTAGGATTGTATGTCCTAAAATAACATGTTCATTATTGAACACTATTTGATGAAAAATATAAATAACATATAAATAACAGATGATCTTAGTATGTTTTCTTGTGTTGCAATAACAAACCAAGCTCCTGCTATACTACTTATGATAACTGTTTAGCCAATTGCCAATCTTTTCCTTTTTTTCTAAACTCTTGCAATTTATTACGCAGATGCTTAAATTGCAACAAAGAATAGATGTATTATTAACATTTTATTAATAGAGTGATTTAAAAATAGCGGTTTAAATTTTTTGTCTAGCCATACAGATGCAAAAAACTTGATATTGGAACCATAAAATTATTGGGAAGCCTTGGGTGTTTGGTTAAAAAACACGCGTAGTCAAATCTTTCTATTTAATAAGTTTAGATTCGAAGCCGACATTTGAAGTCCAACACTTACATACCGTCTCTTTAGATCAACGTGTATTTCAAATGTTTCCAATAATGAATATTAGGCAATATTGAAACAGACAAAAAATTTAATAAAAGGAAGATATTATTTATACTACATTATATGCAACTTATATATGACATAAAATGTTTTATATAAATTTTAAAAATTATCGATATTAGCAACGCGGCGCATTGTATATTAAATTTGTAACGAACGTAATTTAAAGGAAATCTGAGCAAACTTAAAGATGACTTCTTATAGAGTATCTTAGCTCGTATTAGTCATTTGAAACAAATTAAGAATCTTTTAGATTTATATGGAAACACAATTTTCCAACATATACCAATTGTTCAAAATTCAAAAGATTATCCCAATAACCTGACCCAAATACTTTTGTTTTAAGTTTCAGTAACGTCAATATTTTCATGTCTTCAGATAGTTACCGACAGAAGTAAATGTGTAAAATGTCAATCCATGAATTGAATGTATATATGCAATATGAGTACCTCTAATATATACTCAATAAAAGAAGAATTATAAAAAAATAAAATTTTATGACAAAGTAATGTGTTTAAATAACATCAAAACTCATTTATAGTAGAAGCTCTACAATTTTTTATAAAACTTATTCTATTTAACAAAGGCTCATCATATTCTTTGATGTCATTACATTTTAACATTATAATTTGAAACTTCGTTTTTAGTCCTGACATATTATATTACTGTAAATTTCCATTCCCATCATTTTCTCTTTAATGGAGTAAATTTTTTTTGATTGAAAATGCTATTTTCAGTGCATTGCTTAATTTACTGTAGTTGCACTTTACACATGCATTGTTAGAGGTAAATGTCAAGTTGTTATTGTTGCTAGAAGTTCCATTAAGAACAGCATAAGGCCATTGTGTTGCAAGAGGAACAGCATGTCTGAAAAGTTTTCCTCATATTATATTTCATATTTGCATCAACGATTCCTTCAGCAACAATGCATAAAATGCTTTACAATATTTCATACCATATAGCGTAGTGCATTTATTCAGTTGCCTTTTGCAAAAACATACTTAAATCCACTTTGCTTGTAACTTGAATTTAAGGTTGAACTTTTCAGTTTCAAGTACTCGCATGTAGTTTAAAGCCATCATTTTAGTTTCTTGTACTTTACAGTTTTGAGTTACGTGCATCTAATCCAACCGAAATATATGTAAAAACACGAAAAGCTGCAAGCATGGTACTCAATACCTAAGATTACTTCAAAATCAATAGCGTTTAGTACGGGTTTATGGACCATTTTAGCATAAAAGCACTCATACGTCATGATGAGCAATACGAGCTCAGGTGTATGAGTTTCCTTTGCTGCTTAGCTATTATTCATCTAGGGTATTTCCTTTTTCTATTTAACTATTGGAATTTTTCAAGCTTATTTTAAAGTAAAATTTGAATAAAATTTGATAATATTTAGAATATTTTCTATTTACGAACTTTCATTTTCTGAAATTGCATATTTTTCACTCCTTACCGATATTCAAATATAGTTTTTTACATATAGTTCATAATTTTTTTTTATAGTCTTTTTACATTATATTTTTTATACTTATTGTTTCGTTCATTATATTTTTTGTTTTTACATATATTTTTTAATGTTTCTTCAGTACAATTCATAGAATTAGGTTCATGTAATTTAATATACATATGATGTATTGAGAGACTCGCTATTTAACTAATGAAAGTTAGTTCCACCGATCTGTTCAATTCTTTACACAAGTATGAAGACTGATTATATATGAATTTATACGAGTATCTTACATTCATAAATAAAAAGGTTTTCAATACAAAAACATATACTTGATAATATTTTATACACCGAGACGCTCTATATTTTTCTATAAAACAGATCTTTTAACAGATAGATTTTATTTAACCTCTATGTTTTCATATGTGAAATGTTAATTACTTACTTATTTCTAATTGGTAGGGATGATGGTATATTTCGATCTATGAGATATATGAGATATATCGTGCTATCCCAGGAATGAGTCTCCTAAGCTAACTTGAAAAATTTAAGGTTGTCGCCAAATTTAACAACACATGTGTTTTAGTAAACGTTGGTCTGATCATCAAACATGGAACACAATTACATTTTGGTGACCGATCAATTGATCTGATTTTTCAGATTGTTACAGTACATAAAGAAATGAACAACTTATTAAAACAATGAGTCGCAAATAAGTACCTGTCTTATATGATTATTACCACTTACTTTAATTTATGATTCATACCACTAGTTTAGCAAAGACAACCCGGATCATTATTTTCTAAAACCCAGTAAATCTCTACTGGGAAATGCTGAAAAAAATCTATTCGCAGTAGTTCAAAACATATCCACGATATCATGACAGTTGACAATGACTTTTTCTTGTTCTTAAATATTAAGAAAAAATGCGTAGTAAACGTTTTTCTACACCCAAACAGGCTGTTAAGACATTCAGAACTTTGATTTCAGAGATATCCATTTCAAAGTGGCAAAACTGTTTCGAAAATTGCTTCAACCGAAACCATTTTTACTGATTAACCAATGTGTGCTTATTGTTAGGCGCAAGACTTAAAAGGTAGCCCTCGTATTTATGCGTCTACAATTTTTGTATATTACATGGATTTAGGATTTTTTGCAAGAGTTTTATAAAAAAACCTTTTTGTATAATTTCGTATCTCGGTGGAAAACTTTATATAAGCATTTCCATTAAATTTTATTATTATTTGTCATTTTTTATACCAAAACCGGACAGACCTTACTATCTTAACCTCAATTTAATCATTTCAATTTTGAGTTATTTATTCCCAAGTTGCCTTCTATATAACTCCTTTACTTTATATTTATAAATTAAAAATACTAATATACGAGTGTTAAAAGAAAAAGAAAATTTACTTTTCGAGTTATAAAAAGAAATGCTAAGAAGAAAACATTGTCAAGTGAATTCTCTAGTTGGACAAAGTTCAGCTGAGAAAGTTGTGTGCTCCATTTGGCATACTTCTTTCTGTAGCAGCAAAAATTGTGCAAGCAAAACTTCTTCAGAAAACACATGAACCAAAAAACTACTCAAATAAGCAAAGAAACAGCCAAACAAATGAAATACACACACACTAACACCAACACAGCGTAAGTAACAAGGACACAAAGCAACTTTGCTCCTTAGAAGGAACAGTTTTTTATTTCGCAAACATTCAACCGTGCCTAGTCTTGTGCTTGCGATCCTACGAAATTGTACAGCCAAGAATAAATCATAAAGTGGAAGAGATGTTCTTACTAAAAATAGGTTGCTCGGTTGCTCGGTTGCCTTTTCAATTCTTAGAAGTTTCCTCACTTTTTGTAGTTTAAATAAAAATATTTGCATACATTTTTGCTCTGAAAGAAATAAATAAATATATTTAAAAAGTTTTTCTTAATATAAATATAGTTTGTATGTGTTTAAGTATGGAAAAAATGTAAATAAATATGTAGTCTCCATGCGTTTAGAGTTTCGGTGCTGTGAACTCTACTTAATATATACGAGTATGTTACAAAATAGAAACAATGTGTTAAGGCTTCTTAAGTAGAATGCAACAAAAAAAAGATTTCACCATGTTGCAGTAAGTCTTAATAATATAATGGTTGCTGCCACTTGCAAGCAGTTGGAATTTACCAAATCCCAAATTTGTGAAAAAACGATTCAATTTATGTCGACAGATGAATCCTTCCTATAAATATTTTAAACCATTTTTAAAGCTGCCATCACAACACTGGGAGAATCTTAACTAGAACAGCCAAGGAAAAAAGCAACAAAATCATTACACTTAATGCAAAAAAATAATTTATTTTTTTTTGTTTCCTGGTTATTTAGCAAACACGCCAAACATCAATCCTGTGAAGTATCCTTTAAGTGCACAATTAAGTAGCAAGAACAGTAGAGCAGCAAAACAGAGAAGCAACTAATTAAAACTTAAGAGCACTTCATTCAAGGCTCTGTACGAATTGTCCTTTATAAACATATAAATATATTTACAAAAACTTGAGAGATGCAGAGAATGGATTTAAATACAAATGTTGCTTTCAACTAAGTACCGATTTAAGTGGCCTTGGTGGTATTTGTGTATCTTATAAGTATAATTTTAAAAAAAAATCTCTATTGTGGAGATAGAGAAACTGAAAAATGCTTTTAAGTCATGCCTGAAGCAAGCGATTTTATGGGTTGCACTTTATTTTTTGCTAAGGGAAATTGTGTGTGAATTAGTGATGGTAAAATGTATCAAAAAAAAATATATTTGACTCAAGTCTCCGTTTGTGACGGCTAATAAAATTTGCATAATTTCCTAACCCAAAATTCATATGTGAATCTAAGAAATTTTTTTAAATAAATATTATGAACTCAAAGCGTCATTTCCTGGCTTCTTTTGGGTTTTTAAAATTTTTCCATTCAATTTTTTTTTGGTCGCAAAATTATTCCGGAAGATATCGAAAGTAAATACTGTAGATATTTATATTTTTATTTCAATTTCGCATTGCAAAATTTTTGCAATAAACTTTGTTAACGGAAACGCATCTTACTCATCTTTTAAAAAATTAAATTGACAAAAAAACGAATACAGGATGCAGCTACAAAATGTGGAATTGTCAGTATGGAAATTCAGTTGATGTAATCGATTTGAATTTGTTTCCGTTCTCTCACAATTGGGAACATTCTTCCGATTATTTAATATTTTACAGAATTTTACATGCATCTGCATGTTCTGTAATGGATCTGAAAATTTTTAAATTAACCGGTGATTGCTTTCAGAGAAATGTGAAGAATATTGATTCTGCTATTCTGCTAACATATGAGGAAAGGATAAAACTTAAAACACTGAAATGTGATCCAAATGATCAAAAAATATATAGAGAAATAAAACATTTGTCGTTATTTGAGAAGAAAATTTGAATTGAAAAAAAAAACCAAAACTTTATGACGGTATCTCACATCTTTATTTTCTCAGTACTCCCTGAATTCAAATATATAGATGCATACTGTGTAACATTTTTGGTCTTTCGTACAACAAAATTTAACAAGCGTAGCAATTAAATAGTTAAACATTTATTTTTATTATTATTATAATTGGTATTAAAAATAGCTATTCAAAAATTGCTTAGTAGATCTCCTTAAATAAATATTAAAAAACAATCCTATAATACTTTAACCCACTAAAACGACAATTAAAGAATGATATAAAGGAAATTTCACTTTCATTAAGTATAAAGAGTAAATGTATGGAGATATAGATGGATGAAGCTATAAAGTAGGATAGTATAGAGAGAAAAAGCTGCTAAGAAGATAGTGGTCTCCATAACGCTTTTATTAGCTTTTAATGCTTAGTACAGTGTCACTTTAAATTTTCCATATATGGTTCATATAAAAAGGTCATGAAGAAGAGCATCAGATAACGCAAACCATTGTCGTGAGTTTTAATGTATGAAACTGCCTTTTTGCACCAAAACTCCTCAAGCGAGATAGATTGTAAAATTTCTTTGTAGTTTCTATGATTTTGTAATCATCTCTTTTTGGATTTCATCAGCACATTCCCCAATAATAATGCCAAAAGAATTACGAATAAACTTTTGGATATAAGTACCTTTTGGTTCACTTTCCTCATATTCCGAGAAGTATCGATTTATCGGTCAGTACTTTTAGATGAATTCCAATGTTATCGTCTCTGATATTTGCGTTAAAATGTGTGATATTGTTATTCATTTAATAAGTAATGTTTTTATTGCTATCTTTTATTGCTATTAGATTTCTTGATAAGATTCAAAAGAATTATAAATAGAAAGACACTTTAATGTTTATTTGATGTCCTTAAGAGAGCTTAGAGTACACAGCAGCGATAGTGCAAGTATTTTTAATCAACTCGACACATTTATATTCGAAAAACTAATTCAATTTTTTTTAATTCGGATAAATTATAATTAATATTCTATACCTTCATCAAGATAGTTTCTATATAAGTTCTAGCATGGATGATATACTGGGCGTATCTTAGGACTGAAGGACCGCCTTAAAGATAGAAGTCCAAAGCAGCCAGTATAAGAACAACATTATTTTGAGAAGGCGCGATATTAAAGTAAAAGGTAAGCAAACCTTTATAAACTTTGCTATATCCTTTGCTTTAAAGAGTGACAACTCTTACAGATCAGTCAGTTATAAGGCAATAAATATTTTGAATTTTTAATGAGCACTGACACAACAGGTCGAATACAGTTTCCTATAGAGTTAACAACGCAGTAAGATTTGATGTGTGCCAGATGAATATACTGGACTTGTTTGGCGATAATTTCAGCAGATATCCAATTAGGAAGGAGTATGCATCATTTCATATTCTTTAAAATTGGTGTGATATATTGAATGTACAGTTTATTTTCTTTAATATTAACTTTACACAACTTTACTTTATATTAAACTTTACTTAAATCTTTTGACTATTTCTTTGGCAATTTATGGATCTCATGGAAGAAACTGATGTCTTTGATTGAAATCAATTCATTTAGTCCTTTTTTTAATTTCTTGTAGTTTATGAAGTGCTGTTGTCGAAGAGCGTATTGCATTGATCTGAATAAGTAGTAATCTGATTCAGCAGAATCTAATGAATATGGAGCATGTGGTAGAATTATCTATTTAAGTGCTTCCAACGCATTTTTAACTTGTTTTGCGACATGTGGTCGAGCATTAACATGTATCAAAATAACTTTACATTATTTGCTGGTTGGAATCGAATGTTTTCTGTTAAACACATAATTTCAATTTATTAATATTTGTTGGCTAAATTCAGCATTATAAAAGCTTTAAAATACATACTAAAATTTATGACAGTACGCCTGAAACCTAAATTTCAAAGACGTCTATGTCCATCACTTTAAAGAGTGACAACTTTGTTAGGTAAATTAGAAAGGATGCTATAAAAGTTTTGACCTTATGCGTACTCACATCTTATTAAATTCAGTTTCATCTTCATCTAAAGAGTCAAAATCTTTGCCAGTTGTTTTGGTGGGCACCAAGACCTTTCGCATACCTTTTTAATACGCAGTGATCTGTCAGCACCGATACCCTAGAACGTAATTGATTTCGTTTAAATTAAGGCAGCTAACTAGTGTCAATTTTATCAAACTTTTGAACTAGCTGAGTCTTGTCATCGCACAAAAATGTCTATCTATCTATGGTTTTTTTCGGATAAAGAACGCAAACGTTACGCAAGATAAAAGTAAAAAAAACTTGTTTACTTATGAGTAGTTTATTTCCTACTGAAAATTACTTAAAACAATGACAAAACGAACTTATCTTGTTGCAATAGTGTTGTGTTGTCAGATTATCAACAGATTTTATTCCAAGTTAAGCAGTCTTAACTGCTGACATGTATATGTACATATAAAAAAATTTATATATAAATTAAAACGATATATTAATTTGTTATTTATTCCATTGTAAAACATTTACTTAAAAAAAAATATAGAATTATTAAAAAAGTACTTAAAATCCAGGTTCATTTTTTACACAATAAAAATAGTAAGTACGACTTTTATTATTTTTTATTTGTGCTTGTGAAATTTTCTTTATCCTTTAAAAACTCTATCGTTTAATATTTTTAATATCTTCTTCATTTAATTCTTCTTAAGTTATTAAAATCTGGCAACTAAGAACAAAAGTTGGAGAAAAGTTGTAATTATTTTGTATATATTTTTTACTCTCCTGTGTTGTTTGTTTGTTTTATTAAAAAATTGTTTTTCAATAATTTTTTATTTATATTTATAAAATATTCATTAATAAACTTTTAATGATTTTACAATGAAAATTGCAGAAAAATATCATTAAAATGCATGAGGAGTTCTCAAACAGAATAAGTTTTGTGCTTGCAATGAAAAAGGTAAAGCTGAAAACTTTATTATTATTTTCTTAAGTAGTTTTATCAATATTTTTTGTAAACTTAAAAAATGAAATTCATTAAAGAAAAATATCTGTAATAAGTTTGTTTAAAGTAAATTGCATAAATACATTTTTAACTATAAAATATTCCGTGCCATTCTTTCTGCTTCAGTTGAATGGAACTCTGCTTATTATGCAAACATTGCACGCAATTCATTGTCCTTTCAGCGTGAACGGCATATGAAATGAATGAGTAGGGAAAAGAATTGGGAAAATATAATTAAAATCAGGAAAAAAATAATCAGCAGGATTTGTGAATTAATAAAAAGATATTTTTGTAATATGTATATATTAATAATAACGAGATGGATTATTAGTTTGATTAAATCAATCACTAAACGTGATGGAAAGGCATTAAGTGAAGGATACATCGAATCCTTGAGAAGAGGCACGTCCTTACTTCTTCTTTTTGGTTTTTTCGTTGTAATATTAGTTTATATTAGTTTTCTGTTAATTAAAATGTTAATTAAATATAATATGAATTTAGTACATAACACTAAAAGGAAATTACATATTATTATATACAATATAATGTGAAACGATGGTTACTTAGCATTAAAAACTATGCCTATTGTCACATAAATGATGATTATCGATGTAATCTGTATTCAAAATATACGTTTCGTTTTCAATTTTTTATAAAACACTTCCATAAAATCGTATGAAAAATTAAGTAGAAAAAATAAAAAGTATATTATTACATATATTCAAAGCTAATAATAGTTTAATGTTGGATAACATTTTCTTTAAAATTTAAATTCACTTTATTAAATTATTATTAAAAAGTCAATTTTCTCCCACATTAAATGAAAATGCTAGAGTCCTTAATGTGCCTATTCCTGCACACAACTCCTTAGCTAACTGTTGAACCATTTGCATTTCAATACTTGTACTTACTTTTTATTTCAATTTTCAACTATTAAACACCCACTTCCGGAAAAGATATAAAATTTTAAATTCACCAAAGGAACTACCATTATCCTTCTGTAGTTTGATTGCTAATTTTATGTTGAGATAACAGCTTTCGTCATTATGATAATGCGAACGCAACATCGTGTATTGCTGAAAAAGGATAAAAGGTCATAAAATTTTCATTGAGAATGTTAACCTATTTGAACTTGTGGAAGAGAAAGCATATTTTGCCTACATTGAATTGATATTGGGTTCGGAATTAAGTTTTAAATGTTTCTTATTAGAAAAATTATTACCAATCGATAGAGTATTTCAAAGTTCAATCTGAGCTCTAAACTTTCATTCAATGTATTAATTAAATTTTATATTGCTATAAATTAAATAGTTTTTTCGAATCTGATTTTGAACTTTTTTAATTAAATTATGATATTACCTATTATAAGTAATCTTAATTTTGTTTCGGTGAGAAAGCGCGCTATTTTGTAGTCCAAAATAGATTCAGCTTTTTAGCCTGCGTTTATCAAATTATTTCAGTCTTATCAAATTAAATATTTATTATTTTATTTATTATTTTATTTATTATTTTATGTGTTTTCACAGTCTAGTTGGACATAAAGTTCATTGTTTTTCTTCTAAATTTTTCTTCTTAACAAAAAAAAAATTGTTCAATTAGCCACAAAAATTGAAGCTAATTCACATAAAATTAATCAGAATCTTAGTTGCGAATGATTGAAGAGCTCAGAAAATTTACAGAATATATGGAACTATCCTCTTTTGAAAGTATAATGCTCTGAACTCTTCAACTGTTCAGATTTTGCTCTATAGTAATTTATGTATAAATTTATTTGGTATTGTACTATTGATATGAAATTAATTTAAATTTTCGTTTTAAAAAATAAGAGAGTTGGTTTTGGCATCTTCCGTTGGTTGATATCCATAGCGGACGGTTCCAAGAAAAACAGAATGTACCTAGTCATAAAAAGTAGAATAGCTTCACACCCTTATATATAATATATAATGTTATGTATAACCGAACATAGGATTACTAACTTGATGACGTAAATAATGACATAAATGCGTACATTTGAATACATACTACATACACCTATTTTGGGTATACCGTGTCTTCATGGATGTAAAGATAATGATTTCTTTTTCCATAGACACACAGTTTTCACAATAGTCTTTAGATGTAACTTTAGCCAACTGGCGTGAGTTCTCGATTGAGTGTTGTCATTACTATAATTGTATTGGGTAGACTTAAGTAATGCATGAGACGATTTATTTTATCGTCCCCAAAACTTGATTAAAGTACATCAAGTAAATATGAAACTTGATTATAGCATTAAAGAATAGATATTTAGTAATATTACCTAATGTTAGTAAATACTTAAGAAGCTTTTAAATTAGTTTCTTACATACTATTAAAATTGAAAAGCAAAGAGAGTACTTCTTTTGTAGTATTTTCTAACTTTTATCTTTCTTTTAGTTAGTACATTAGAATGTACTTAGGAAAGCACAGCGATAATTTCAAATTTTTTTTCAAATAAAGACTAAGATATGTTTAGTTAATGAAAGCAATTTATTTTTGAATTAAATTCTGAAATTATTAATAATTTATTTAATAATATATGATGCTTTTCAGTTAATCAACATGTATTCATAGCTTTTTGTAATACGAATCTGCTCTCGTCTTTGCATATGCAGTAGTAAATTTTTATTTTAAAATGCTTTACATAATTGAACCACAGTTTATTCCTCAAGTGCTGAAAAGACATGTAAACTTCAAAATAAATTTCGCTGCTTTTTTATTTTTTTTTTCAAATTTAATTAAGCGGGAAGTTTGAAACATTAAAAATTAAGTAAGCTTAACAAATTTATCTAAGCAGCTACGCATAAGACATTCTCATTAAAAATTCTACTCAACCTACTTGCGTAGAAATTTACACGATTTGTTAATTTTATAAAAGGCTACGTACTCATACTTATATGTACGAAGATATAAGCACAATATATTTGTATATATTTTTATATGTACATTTATCTAGATATCCTTGCTTTCATACTATAATGTAAGTAATTTTTCTGTTTTAATTTAAAAACCGAGTAAGACGAGTAAGGCGAGTGAGACGATGGAGACGATTAAAAATACACCCTCAAGCCAAAGCAAAGCGAGTATGAAACTACTTCATAAAATCCACAGCTCCATGACATATTTATAAATAAAGCACATATGCACATCAGAAAACTTTAAGTGTACTCTGGAGATACTTTTTTGAGGAAAGAAAGCAAAATAATAATTTAGTTAGAAGTAAAGTTGTGGTACTGAATTATAAATGCCGCAGGATGGGATATGAGTTGCGCTCGTTTAGAGCAGCGACAAAAATTTGAAGTACTTCTGTTGTGGAAAAAACTGCAAATAAAGTGAGTGGCTTCGAGAAGTGCACAGATTGTTAATGTTTTAATAGTGGAACAGGATTATCCAATTATTTTCTTATTATAAATAAAGTATGTCTTTTGGGGTGCAAATACTGTCTCATAAAAAAAGAGTAAACAACAAAGTTTTATGCTTTAAAAACTATGTACTTAAAAAATTTTTAAAGAAACCATATGTGATGTGCACTAATGGTGCGTTCTCGACTAATCATAACAAATTATTTTTAAAAATATGAATGTCTATAATTCTGCTAAAGTATTTCTACAAAATAATTTAGTGCTTATTATTATATTGTACTTTTGCTATACAGGTTTACTTTATGAAAGATATATTACTTCTTATAGTTTTTGAATAGTAAAAGTAAATATTGCGATGTTGAATTTCAACTTTATATAAGTTTAGAGTAATAAACAACTTTTTATATAAAGTTATTAAGTTAATGCTGAACTTAAAAAGTTTAGCTTTCTTGAACAAATATTCAAAGTAGTAGAAGAGTTGAAACCGTAAATTGTAACCAATGGAAATCACAAATTCTTTATAAATATATTGCAGTTCTTCCATTAGTTGATTAAATGAAGTTGTACTTCATTTTAATATTGAGCTTTGTATTTATAAAAAAACTTTTGTATATATTACTCAACAATATCTAATATGAGTTCATTTGCCAAATATGCAATTTAAGAGCGCCTATTAGATTTGTTTTTTATAAAACTGTATTATTAACAGAAGTTACGAGCAGATCCGAAACTTTCTGTCATGAGCACACGTTAAAAAGATAGTTACATCTAAACGTATAGGTTAAATTAATTCCGCTGAAACTTCTCAGAACTCCAATGTGGCATTTATATTTGCATTATACCGATACATATGTTAAGAGCACCTTGGTATTAAGTCTTCAGGACAGATAATCACACAGAAAAACTCTTAGCACTGGATTCCGCAGGACATAAACAGCGTAAGAGCTCTAAAATTTCTTTTCCAATAACTTTTAAGGACAGAAAGTATAATTTTTGTTCACAGAATGCAGTTGTTCATTAGCCTATCAGTAAATTTACGTGTATTTCAGAATTAATTGAATTAAATTTTCAGAATTAAATTTTCACCTGAAAAACGAATTTATTTCTATATCTTCATCTTATAATCATGCATATTTATTAACCTGCGTTTATTTTATCTTCATATTTTTATATTGATCATAATTATACTGATGATAATTTGATTTTATTTATAATAAATCAGTACTTTTATTAATTGCTTTTATTTCATTTTATACATTTTGCTTTGCAGCCTTTTTTCATTGTTTTTTTACATGGAAGAATGTTTGTTATATATATAGGGTGTTCTGTAATAGGCAATGTAAAGGATATATAATATGAATCAATACTTTTTTCCACTTCTTTAAATTTAATTATAAAAACTTGAAAGACTTCTGGAATGAATCTGGAATGACTCCTTAATATTTGATTCATGGTTAACGATGCAAAATTGTACCTACATTTCTTTCTTATAATGAGACTTCAGTACCAACGATTATTATTGAGTAGCTTCTAATTTAAGAAATGAAACACTTTTAATATGGTTCCATTAAAACCAATTAAAGAAGTAAAAAGTGTATATAACTGTTGTAGAGCTGTACATACTGTCTATATAATAATTGTAAATTTATGTTACTTACGGGATACGTCTTTTAGCATAGCTTACCTGTATAAAATATTTTAGTAATAATCCTTAATAACATCATTTTAATTATAAAATATTATTTCTATACACTAATTTAGTATTCGTGTTTTGTTAAAAAAGTTGAATGTATTACGAGAAATATTTTACCAAAATCTACTACCGGTAACATCAAAGTCAGCTTAACACAACACACTAATTTATCTGGGGCAATAAATTAATATTTCTACGATTCCAATTATAGCAAAAAGTAACATTATTAATAAAAATAAAAGTCAATTTATAACAAACGAGAACCATAAGTTATTTCATTAGACCATAAAAAGCGTATATAAATAAACTATAAGCGATTCTCTGGGGCCACATAAGCTAAAAATGTTGTAGGAACTTGATAACAAATGTGCGTAAAAGATAATAACATTTTGTCGAGCTAATTAAAGCCCACGCTCCTATAATCGTTAACAAGCCGCATGAAAATATATGTAAAATGTAAATGAATCCTGTTTGGGTCATAACACATGATTTGTACGAAAAACTTAATACATTAGTGGCAACTAAAATGAAAAATTTCAGTTTCCTTGGAAATTCAAAATATAAAAGTAGAGCATAAACTATGAACAAAAAAAAATAAATACTAATCGAGGTTAATTATTATAAGTGTTGTGTGCATAAAAGAAACTAAGCAATTATCTATTTCAAAGTAAAGCCACAAATGCATGTATATATGTATGTATGTATATTATGTACGTACGTATTCATAAATAAATATGTGAATTTCTATAATTAAATGTACAAATTTGTATATTTGTATATCTGTTTATATGAAGTTCAGTGTGTTATTATCAGCTGTTTGATATTATTTTTCATCATTACCGTTAATTAGTGCTTGATACATTCCCATGCAGTCAAAGAAAAAGTTGCTCATACGCTATGTGTTGCACAAATCGCAGCGAAGGGTCAGAATTGGCAATATTGCAGTAGAGAAACTTAAATGCCACATGGAAGTATATTTATATTATTTAAGTTAAAAGAAAATAATAATATACATTTACGTGATTCTCGAAATAATTAGAAAATATTTATTTCTTCGTAGATTTTGAACTTATAAGAATAAGTTCATAGTTTTACTATGTTTAGTTATTTATAACATTAAATGATATTGATATTATAAGGTTAATAAAGGGATTCAAAATTAAACTGTTTTCAGTTGTTACAGTCGGCATGGTATCCTATTAACTTAAAAAAAATTTTTGGAGAGAACATTTCCCATAACCATCAATAAGTAATTCATATTTTGAATATATATTATTCAAATTTGAATTTCATTAGAAATTAGAAAATTCAAACTAGATTTTTGCTAGAGGAGTAAATAATAGCATCGGTGAAAAGCATGGTTTCGCGCTAACACATAAATAGGGGGGAGGGGTAGCGGTACCATATTACCAAATTTTTGATAATAACAATTATTTAAACTATATGAGTACGTTTATTTTTGTTAAGTCCTTCGATTTATGGCATAAGATGTGGAACCGTGTCAGTTTTCATTTCTTATAATAATTTATGTTATATTTTATTTTATTTTATTTTATTTCATTTCATTTTATTTTATTTTATTTTATTTTATTTTATTTTATTTTATTTTATTTTATTTTATTTAATTTTATTTTATATTATTTTATTTTATTTTATTTTATTTTATTTAAAGATGTATAGTAAGGTTGATCCCAAAGATATAAAGTGATCATATAGAAAAATGTAGGAACTAACCATTATCTAACTTAATTGTTTTTTGATCACGAGTAGTTTTAAAAATATCTTCTTCGATTCAGTAAAGAAACAACAAATTGGAAATGTACTTGTAGAGATGCAGACGAAGAGCACGCTGAATATACTATTTTAAGTGGAATGAACAAATCACTAAAGAAAAGATAGTCGGTGAAATAAAAATCACAATGAAGATGTTATTAAAATCTTAATGGTAAAGAAAATGATGATATAATATGATCTTGAAAACAGATACCTACAACGAACAGGTTAACAAATAAATTAAAGTGAGATTTAAATGTAGGCACAAAAAAACAAAATTATTAATGGATAACTCACAAAGCGACTCTAGCTTGAAGTATTCACAATAAAGTTCCAGAGTAAAGGCGATCTGTAATATTAGGAGGATTGCTTTTTTCTGTACAAACCGGGTATACCTCTGTTATGACAACATACTGACGATGTGTTTGACAGTTTTAGACTTCCTTTCCGCAAAAAAAAAATAAAAATTATGTCTACTTGCTTTCTATCAATGACAGGCTATCAATGACAGAATACAACCAATTAGTTGTAACATGAACAATATTTTTCTTCCAATTGAAGCACATACCATATTGCTCAATTCAAATACTAAGAAATTTGCATAGAAATGCATAGATTTACAACTATTCACTAAAGTTTCTTAAAAAATCATTTGCAGTGAATTTGCATCAGAAAAGTATCAAATACATTAAGACTGAAAAGTTTTCGGAAATTCTCATTTAAAATTCGCGCGCTGTATATTTTTCGATATTTTAAGTTTATGTAGTTTGGCAGCACTGTCCTTAATTACTATGCCAAAAATGAGCGCGATCTGTCAGACAGTTCGTTTACGGCAGCTGTTGAAACCAGTTCCCCTCAGTAGTGCGTTGCGAAATGTCTTCGACGGTCGTACGACCGTCCTGAAAGGCTTTGTACCACTCATAAACTTGAGTTTTCGATAAAACTGATTCCCCATAAGCCTTTTGTAGCATTCGCAACGATTCTGCACACGAAATTTCGTTCGAAACACAAAATTTGATGCAAACTCTTTGTCCAATATTTTTTTCCATTGTTTTTTTCGCAACGCACTACTGAGGTGAACTGGTTTCAACAGCTGCCGTAAACGAACTGTCTGACAAATCGCGCTCATTTTTGGCATAGTAATTGTCCTTAATTGCTGCCAAACTACATAAACTTAAAATATCGAAAAATATACAGCGCGCGAATTTTAAATGAGAATTTCCGAAAACTTTTCGGTCTTAATGTATATTCTTAATATAAATCCAAAAATTTATGAAATATTTTTATTTTTATTCGCGGATATTTCATTGCAGAAAACTTTTGCCATTTAAAAATGCTTTAATGTTGTAACCAAATTACATACAGAATCACTAGTAGGTATGTCATTAATTCATTATTATACTATGAAATGTTAAAGGAAATTCTTATTACCGAAAAATGTGGAGCATAATTTACATTATTTTACTATATTACTTCATTATTTCACAACGGAATATGAATAATGTTAAAGCATATTTCATGTATTGAGTTAATTAATAAATATTTTATTTAAGACTTTTTTATGAAAATATATACAAACGTATTTTTTAATGGTCGTAAATGGTACTTTTAATACATGTTAATAATATATTCAAAAAAAACATTTTTAAATTGAAAATATTTTTAAGATACACAACGAGGTTATCATGGAGAAACTTAATTACTTTAAAGCAATGTATACATTGATATGAAACATTTTCAAAAGTATTCATATATACATATATATAGTACGTAGTATGTATGTGCAAAACGGAATATTCCACAGAATAAATTATTATAATTATTATTTTTTAAATGATAATGACTTCTTCATGTTCCCAAGCATTAAGAAAAAAATGAACATATATCCTTTTTGATTCCGTTGACTTTTCTTTTGAAGTTTGTAGTACAGTTACTGAGATCTATTGCAAATTCCATGTCAATATCTGTATTTGTTTAATGATGTTTAAAAAGTATAAATAATTTAAAAAGACGTTATTATCGTTGTAAACGAAAATCACCATCAACTTCAACTGATAACACATCAAGGAAATCAAAACTTTGTTTCCTAAAAGTAGTCAACAGGTAATTGATGACCAGAGCGCTTGGATCTGTTCAGATTATTTTAAAAGCTGTATCGTGTCTAAAAATTATGAAATCTCGTTCGGTGCTAAAAACAAAATTTTCAGTTTTTTGGAAAAGCAGCGAAGTGATGAAATCAGTGAAACAGTGCTATTTAATTATCAGGATAAGATGATGTCCTAAAAACAGGAGATGAGACTTCGAACTATACGCAGAGTATGAACACAACAACACAAAAAATGAAAAACACGTGTTAAGATCGAACTCAATACATCGAAAAACCTAAGTTAACACTATTCTTCAATTGTCGAAACAGAGTATAATATGCACTCTTTTGACCAGTTCAAAATATTAAAAAAAAAATTATTTAAATATCAACGCAACATTTAGGCAACAAATTATTTAAAACAAGAGGTTAAAGTTATAAGAGCTTCTTGATTTCGAATCATCTCACTCTTCACTTACCCTTCGAAATCATTTAGACGAAAATTAAATTCGGTGAAATGTGACATTTGACTAAACTCATAAGACCCATTGGCAGGAAAGTAATTTCGAAAATCCATTTAAACAATTCTTTCAATTCATTTGATTTGGATTAAATTCTCTCTATCAAATTCTTCAATAAAAGAAAACGACATGTATTTTGCAAAAAAAATTTTAATGTTTTGGTCAGAAAAAATTATTTTTGTTATAATTAAGATAAGTAATTAAAATTAAAATGTACTTGAATAAATAATGTTGCTGTTTTATTATAGCACTTTTCTAATTTGTATAGTCAGTATATAAAGATATAATTCTTAGTTCAATGGGTGTATTTGTTAAAAACTTTAATACATCCGATCAATGCTTTGATTTATCGAAATGTTCCGAAAAAAATTTAATAATCTTTTTCAACTCTTCTTATTTCTTCTTTATTTTTTATTTTTGTCATTACCACTTAGTTCCAGTTTTTTAATTAAATGATATGCATTATTTAATGCTATTTTCACCAAATCCATATAAATTAACAGTATAAAGTTCGGTCGACCCATACAGTGACCGACTATGAAGATGTCATCTTTGTCAATGTCCGCATCCGATAGGATCTATTTGTGAATACCATAACCTTTTTCTAAGTATGCTTATCAGTTGTGTCATGCTGACAGTTATCAATAGCTCTGATGACGAATCTATTGTCAGTACAGGACTTGTATACTATATATCATCTCCAATATAGCGGCTCAAGCTCTTTAATTATCCATGTCGTATTGTCAGCGTTTCTACAAAATTAGTGTCGAAAAATTGTTTGGCAGTTTTACTATATTTTCTAAATATTTTCTTCTTGTTTACTTTGCTTCACATTTTATACTGGGAATATTTCAATGCTATAAATTTTTAATTTTTTCTTTGTTCTACTGATAACAATATTGTAGTACAATTATTTTTTATAGAACTATGGACTAAACTATTAGTAGGAAATTCGATTTTAGAAATTCACTTCATCCACTTTTTGCTTTCAATCGATTTTGTTTATATATTTTAATAATCCGATTTACACGTTCTAATAGATTATAATCCAGGGGTAAGGTGAGTATGACCTTTTTATGTAACGTTTTTAAAAGTAAAACAAAAAACCTCTGCTGAAAAGAACTCATTTAGGCATTAAAGTATTTTTCTAATGAAGAATTATTTCTCGAATGCTCATATATATTACTGGATATAATTTAATAAATTTTTTAACAGGGTCGTGGTTAGGTTAGGTGCAGTGGAGGGAGGCACGAATCCATCTCCTTTTTTGGTATTTTGTAACAGCGTCTACAAATACCAAGATATGTGGTTTCTTTGACTCACAAGTCTCAGTTATAAAAGTGTTAATCTTAAAACAAAACTACTGAGTTAAAAAGAATGTCCATTATATTTACAAGTTCGTGAACTTCAGTAGTAGATTGGCTTGTATTTGAAGTCTATGAGAAAACATATTTACTACCATTATTATTGTAATTGCTATTTATATGGTAGTTTTTATAATTGGAATTAATTACTAACTGAAAACGTATTAGTTTCTATTTTTATTCTGTTGTGCTAATAATATACACCGCTAAGTGGAAATTGAAACTGTTTTAGTGATATTTAATAAAAAAGTCAGAGTCACAAAATACTTATCGTAAAATAAAAATAAAAGTATCCTTATGGTAGCTGTTATAGTTAAAGTAAATGTTGGAAAATATAATATTTTATATTCCCGAATCATTAATCTTCTGAGCTCATTTTCATGCATTTTATATCGCTGCACCATAAATCATTTTAAGGAATTTATTGTGGCATTAAAGCGTTCATCCAATTTGGAGGAGCTTATGCCAGTGTAGATTAGTTAAAATATTGTTCTCATATTTATTTTTATTTATTTATTCGTTTAGTTATCAAAAAAATATTTAAGTAAATAAATAAAAATTTTGAATAATATTCCTATCAGTTAAAGTTTAGTTATTTGGAAGCGATTTTATAATAAATAAGTTTATAAAAATATACACAAAAAAAAAACAAAATAATATCGAGTTTTAGTAGTTTGTGAGATATTAATGGAGGAGGGACTTATAAATTTCCTTACATACAACTGGATTTTACGAGAATTAATTTTCAAGTTTCTCATAGTTAATTGAGTGATGATTACGCTTTCCGTGTCTGTCTCAGAGATGCTATCTGCTTGGGCGTAATTTAGTTTTAACACTCATAGTCGAGATATTTTCCCTAAATTATTTTATATATATGAACAAGTAGTGATGGATATAGATTAGTGGGTGCTTTTCATTATGTTGTTGAAATTGATTTTTAGCCAGTAGATATTAGTATTTATCTACTTATATGTTTACTATGCCACCATCTTGAGTGTTAGGTTAGAGTGTCGAACTTCTGGCAAAAATCCATTCCAGGTAATTTCTAATTGTATTGCTGTAAAAATTTATATAAACTTATCACGTAGAACTATAAGGCCAACTATTAGTAATATATTGTGATAGTTGTCTATTATCGGGTTCATTTAGTTTTGCTGTGCTGTCAAAGTCGATATCTGTAGTATAATACATAAAATTATATGAATTTCTTACTTAAAATTTGGGCATACATTGTGACCGAAAGGTTTCCGGAAATTTTAAATAAAACGCAAAATTCTTAATCTTCATCAATATTTATTTTATCTCCTTCAAAATATGCTCCATTAGAAGCGATACACAAATGCCAACGTTTCTTCCAATCATCAAAACATTTTTTATAGGCGCTTTCCGGAATGGCTTTGAGTTCCCTCTGCGAATTCTGTTTTACGTCTTCTATGGATTCAAAACGCGTTCCTCTGAGTGGTAATTTGAGTTTGGGAAACAGGAAAAAGTCCCACGGTGCAAGATCAGGTGAATACGGTGGCTGTTCGATGGTATTTATTGAATGTTTGGCCTTAAAATCGTTGATAATGTTGGCTCGGTGCACGGAGCAGCCGAGCGTTGACACGTCGCATACACAAATTGTTCCACCAAAATCAAACGAGCCATCTCACGACCGATGCCTAGCTCTCGTGCTATCTCTCTAACACTCACATGAGGATTTTGGAACACGATTTCCTTTGCCTTTTCAATGTTTTCGTCGGTGGTAGAGGTCGAAGGTCGTCCAGAACGCGGCATGTCTTCGACGGTCGTACGACCGTCCTGAAAGGCTTTGTACCACTCATAAACTTGAGTTTTCGATAAAACTGATTCCCCATAAGCCTTTTGTAGCATTCGCAACGATTCTGCACACGAAATTTCGTTCGAAACACAAAATTTGATGCAAACTCTTTGTTCAATATTTTTTTCCATTGTTTTTTTCGCAACGCACTACTGAGGTGAACTGGTTTCAACAGCTGCCGTAAACGAACTGTCTGACAGATCGCGCTCATTTTTGGCATAGTAATTAAGGACAGTGCTGCCAAACTACATAAACTTAAAATATCGAAAAATATACAGCGCGCGAATTTTAAATGAGAATTTCCGAAAGCTTTTCGGTCACAATGTATAATACATTCCTAATACGTAACTGCTTTTATTCATTTAACGTATTACCCACCCAGTGTTGGTTGTTTCAAAAGAATCTTTCCACTTTTGAGAGTATCGTTTGTTTTATAAAGTCTGTGTGCTTAGTATTTGTATCTGTGTTGATAGTCTACTTAGTAGCCCTATTCAGAATGCATTTTTGTTTAACTTCGAATGTATTAAATTATCTATGTAATCTTACAATTTCTTATGTTTTATTTTATTTTTCCTTAAAATACCTTATTGCATATGCTTTAAGCTCGAAACAATTATTTAACAGTTCATATTAACGCTCAATTTCCTTTGATTGCAATTAAATTTAAAGTACCAGTTATGGCGTTCCAACCCAGAACACCTTTTCTTAATTAAAATGTTAATATTATGCATAAATTTCAATTCTCAATTAAAAATCTATATTTTCTAAATATTAACCATAAAATATGCTTACAAATTTACTAAGAGAGACCCATTTAAGTCTTACGAGCGCATTCAGTGGGTCATTGGCTGGTTGCTCCATTAAACTTAAATGCTTCCAGCGATTTGCTGTGCTCTGTTGTATTGACTTTACTCCGAATTTACACGCAAACATTTTGGCCAATATTGCTTATCAACTGTTCCCTGGGCATGTTGCCCTTTTCGTGTCCCAGGTCTGATGCCATTTCATGCTCATGTCAAATTGCTCCTTATTTTAATTATAAATTCAATATTGACATTTGACGCCACATTGATTGTGCGTTCGCTTGAAACCCTGTAATGCTTTCTGATTGCTTGATGATTTAATAAAAATTTTTTTTGAGAAAAAATTATTTATGCGCAATGCATGAGTACTTGTACTGTTCTGACCAAACCGAGGCGGAGGTCACTGCGCTTAATGTGGCAATGTAGACACCATGAATTGTTAATTAAGCCATTTCCAAAAATATCTAATCGCATATAAAATGTTTAATAAATACGGTCACGAAAAAATTTGAATGCTGCTTTTATGTATTTACATCCTTGCTAACAAGTTGTAAATACGAGTACGCTTTTGTTTTTATTGAAATGCTGATTTGTTGTTGATTAATTGCAGTTCAATCATTTAGTGGATTTGATAAGGAAGTCAATGGGGAATAACAAATGATGTATAAATAACAAAATTTGATTAATAAATAGGACGTTTTAATTATAAAAGTAGCGTTCAATTTATTTGGTATGAGAAGGTCGGGCTAATAGAAAGCACACGTGTAGAAGTAAATAAATTTGTGGAAATGTTAAAAAAAATCTTCTGAAGAAGTACTCGCTAAAATTAGTAATTTTTTTAACGCAATATTTAATTGCAATAATTACAAATAATTATAGCAAATAAATATTTCTATCTGTAATTAATTAACTTTTAATTTCGCAAATATTTACAAGTGTTGTACAAGTATTTTAAATTGATTTTATTGATTAGGTTACACTTTATTTATTATATATTTAATAATTTATGGAAGATGCGATTTAAATATTATAGCGACGTAAAAATATAAAAAGATATACTATCTACTCAAACTATATTATTTATAAGCTCTATGCTGCACATAGACGAACAAAATACACTATAAATATGAAAAAATATTTTGAGTACGATATTAATGTCTTGATGTTTGTATAATATAATGTATAATATAAAAAAAATTTTTGTTGTTGTAGTTCACTATTTTTCGGAACTTGAGTATTAAAAGTTTGTGCAGCTTGTGGCAAAACATGATTAGTCATCGCTTCTAATTTAACAGGCAGGAGTCCAAAGCCTGGCACTTGCAGTTCAAGCAAATTATATATTGACTATAAACTAATTCAAAAATTCGAATATATCAAAATATTCGATAATGTCAGTAATTATATTATAAATAAATTTAGATATATTTATTTTTTTGTTTTACACCACCTAATTCATTCACAATAAATGCATATATATGATTTTTTGTATTAAAACACAAGCAAAATATTTTCATCAAAATACTTTTTTCGACTAACATCAACGAACACTAAAGTTAATATGTATTACTGACTTCTTCATGAACACGTACAGGTTCACTAGGTTCACCACCACAAACACTCAAAAACTTTTGTTGTCCTTTAGCAAGGATTCATAACAATACACTATGTTAGGCTGTGTTCAGTTATTTTTGTTCACTAATTTCAACAATTCATCAACAATTATTTAAAACTAAAAACAAAAACTTAATATTCTTAACAGTATTATTTATTTAAGATTCTATTCTACTGTCTGTGTATAGTGAAAGTATGATAGCGTTAAATTTAAATAAAATTAAATAAAATTATATAAAATTAAATAAAATTAATTAAAATTGATATTTAGGTGGTACTATTTAATTTAAAATTTGCAAAATAAAAGTGTAATATAGCGAATAATATAATAAAATTATGAGCTACAACAATTATATTAACAATTTGGTCATATCCGCATAATTTTCTGCAATCAAATGGTTTAAGTTTTAATGCAAGAATTCGGATTCTTCCAAACTAACTGCAGATGTAGTTCTTAACCTTGTTTTACTCTATTTGTAAAAAATTTTTGTTCTTTCTGTTCATTTTCTGATTCTTGTAGTCTTAGTTTATTTCCACAACTTTAAATTATAAATTATTTCTTTATTATGGCAGTGTGCGAGTTCGAATAAATTTATGGTAAATTGTGGGAAATAGTATATTATGTCGGTATGGCAGCGCATGTTGGTATTTACCAGAGTATCGAGTAAGCTAAAATAGATAAAAATTAGATAAATTAGGTGTTACCATTGTGAAAATTTAAAAAGATGTTTAATAAATAAATTTGAGAACTTTTAACCAAAAATAACAAATAAGTGCAACAAATAAATAAATAAATATTTACATAAGTACAGTGCAAAAAGTCCCTAAGGTATTTCAATTTATTTCACTTCAATTTATTCGAATATATATATATATAAATTTTATATATTATTTTATTTGTGTGTATTGATTAATATTAGTAGTTATTTGCATTGAATGGTCAACTTTCAAATCTTCACTGGACCTTTGTTTTGTATGGTATTGGACACACACATAAATAAATTTTAAGCTATTATTCAATTCAATTCAATTCAACATTTATTAACTTTTGCTTCTGAACTTATAGTTGTAACAGAAGGAGGTTTGAAGGAGAGGTTATTATAAATTAAACTAAACTTATTACTAATTAGGTTTAAAAAGTAAGCGATAAAAAAAAATAGTTAAGTTAAACAAATAGTAGGGAAGTAATTATAATTATATATGTATATATATCTACAAAAAAAATTTTGCAAAATCTTATTTGTTATAATAAATGATCTGATTTTAAGACTATTTAATATATATGTGAATATTGCTTTAGATGATTGCGGATCAGTGCAGTTGAAAATTAGAGATTTATTGTCTCTGAAGACTGTGAGTAAGAAACTAAGATGGTGATCTCGTACTGAGAAGTAAATAGGGCATTCAAACATCAATTTTAAGCTATTAAATTCAGGAATAAAAATATCAAGGAAGTGTATATAATTTCAGATGACTTCATTTTCCAAGCATGAATTAATTACAAGTATTTTTATAATTGCTGTTGGAACATCACGATAAAATGTGTTGCAACTTTGACAAAGAAGAATGAGAATATTAAAATAATTAGATTGAGTGATGAATACGTATTACTGAGAAAAATTATTTCCATTAAAAAAAAATAACCTATTTAAATACAGGTCTAGCTTAAGTACGATGAAAGGCATTAACATTCCGCAAATCTTTGAAAAAAATCGTATGCGCTTAAAACTCATTACCTCAAAGCAAATAATTGCTTTATTAAGCAAAAAGAAGAAAAATTATTTAATCTCGTTCAACACTTAATAAAGTTAAGATATTTTAATTGAATAAAAATGTATAAAATTGCCTTCAATTTTTCGTGTTTTATAAACTTTTTTCCTTCAACAAAAACTTTAAGAATCAAATTAAAAGCATGGAATTAAGTTGCGAAGAGCAAGGAGGGAAGAAAGCTGCAATTAAGCGAGAAAATAACAAAAACTGTTGGATTTCACTTTTTTGTTGTATTTCTTTTTGTTGCTATTGTTTTAGTTGCTTTGGTGACTGCCCTCAGGAGAGTTGGTTACGTTTATTTAAAACACGATTTGCATTTAAATGAATAGAAATTTGTATCTCAAAGTAATAACCTTTCATTTTTTTCCGTTGCTTCTTGCTTTGTACTTGCTTTCCTTGGAAAGGTCATACTCGTCTGCATTAGGTTAAAGTGAAAGTGTCCTTTGTACTCCCCACGAGCACGTGCTGTCAATTTGAAATATAAATTTTACGATTGATTAATTTGATACGAAAATGCATGTTCAAACAGCGATTTGACGCTTAATAACTCAAATTTCCTAAGTACATTTGACACCTTTTTTTCAGTGTCCGAATGTATCGAAAACGATTTTTGAAAAGCATTTATCATTTGAGAATTATGTTCTTTCAGTTCGATGAACTTTCAAAAATAAAGGCGAGAAAAGGGATCAATTTCTCCTTGGTCTGGAATGTTTCAAAAGCTGTGGTATGCAATAAAAGGATAATTGTATAAATTTTAAAGTTTTCAAAGAGCAAAGCCAATTTGAAATGGAATGGAATGAATGAATGGTTTTTCTTTAAATAAAAGAATTCCGAGGAAAATGTGGGGTAATTATTGAAATGAAAGATTACTTTTGTTTGATCATGTTACATTGATAAGGACATTGATTAAATTTTGTCGTTCTCAATGGGTCATAATGTTTCTATTTGGAAGTCTTTAATTTACAGTGACCTTTAATAAACAGAGTTTGATGAAATTTTGTGGTTTATAATAGATCATAATGTATCTATATAAAAGTCTTTAATTTATAGTGAACTTTAATAAAGAGAGTTTGCTTCAATTTTATGGTTCATAATGGTTCATATTGTTTCTATCTTAAAGTCTTTAATTCATAGCGAACTTAAGTAAACATAGTTTGATGGTATATTTATAAATATTTGATAAATATTTATAAATAAATTTGATAAATATTTATAAATAACATTTTTTGATCAGCTGTTATTTATAATTTTTGCTTTAAAATAAATTGAGTGGTAAATGGCTTTATAATTTTCGAGCTAGCATTTCCGATTTATTTCAATATAAAACACCTGCGTTGACATTGTACCTCTTGAGAATTTCTTTGAATTAATCTATAGTAATATTTTTATAACATTGTTTTTAAATTATGCGATTCCCAATAATAAGAAATATTTACAAAAGTGATTCATTCTGAAAATTACAATTTAAATAATAGGGTTCAAAAAACCATACAAGAAGTAGAAGACTTAGCAATGAAATAAGAAGGCTAAAGCGAATAAAACATAGATTATATTATATTAAAATTTAATTTAATGAGAGCTGAACACATGTCTTTCTTAATATCTATGAAGTACACCTCAAAAATAGTAATAAATTAATGGTTGTTAAGGTTGTACTACTCATATCCAATAAATGATATTTGCAAATAAAATAATAATTTACAATAGTTTTAAGTAAAATTTAGTGACATTTTTAATGATAAAAAATACAATAATTGCATGAGGACTTCTAGCCGAAGTTAATTATCATCGACATTAAATAGCCGTCATTAAATTAAAGAATTCTTGTTAGAAGGTGCTTACTTGAGTATATAAAAAAATAAATTTTAAAAAATTGTTTCTCACATAGATTTTGAAAAGACTGGGAGCTTATCACCACGTCACTGCATGATTTGAGGATTATTGTGACAAATCCACTTTCGTTTTATAGGTGAGTAGCAGTTAAAAATGTCATTATGCCCTTTGGAGAAATGTTGGTAATTCCATTCAAAATTGATAGGCAGTTGATAAGTACCAACGTCTTATTCTGGCAAGACTATCACACTGACACAGAATGTGTTCTGCTATTTCCTCTTCTTAGTGATAAAGCCTGTAGCTATTGTCTCTTGTAATACCTTGATTCGACAGATGTTTTTGAACTTATTTTAAATGTCCAGTGAGAAACCCTATTATAAGTCGGATGCCTTTCGAATAATACATTATCCCAATCAGTTTGAACTGCTTTTTCCACTATTCCTAAATTTTTAATTTGTTGAATTTTTATGAAGGATTGCAAAATGGTTTTGGCCCTATATAATATAAGGCCACCTCTTTTCTGGAAAGTTCATCAGCTTTCTCGTTTCCCTGAAATCCACTGTGCTCTATGAATCATATTAAGTGAACCCTGTTCCTTTCAGCTAAAATACCTATTAAAATAATATCTTATAAATCACATTTTTGTATCTTTTTACAAAATGAAAGGCAAGGAACAAAGACATTCCGTGCGCACGACGTACAAATCAAAAATAATTCAAAATTCATTAGGAACCAAGAACCTTTGAAATTTAATGGCTTTTTGTCGACAAAAAATGGCTAATACGTAAATAAGCACATTTAGTCATTTACACCTTTTAGTGGGTCCCGCATTAATTTTGTCATCCTTTCTATCGGGAGCTCTCAGAATTGAATTTTATAGCATATTATTAATTAATTACGTTTATTAAATTAAAAAAATTGGATTATAATACAAATCGATGAGAAAAAGTTTTTTTGAAATAAAGAAACTATGGTAAAATCAAAATTATTTTTTTTGAAATAAACCCAATCACTTAAAAACATTTATAGAAAGGTAAATTATTTTGGCATGCAGTATCTCCACAGGTATCTCAGTGGATGCGTGAAGAATGATTAACCAACTTCAGTTTTATGATGTTTTGATCTTCAGTGACTTCTCACTAGTCGGCAACTAGTTTTTATTCTTTTTAAACACTCCGAAAATGTAATTACGAAAAATTTTAGATATCTTGATTCCTTGTGTATTATAATGATATTAATTACGTTATAGACATTGTACGTTGTAGCACATCATAAGCGTGTTATCCGGAAAAAACCACATCCCGCAGTTTTCTAAGAATAATAGGATCGCACAACAAAAGTCTTACGCATATTGGATTTTTGGACTTGATGAAGTCATTTTTTTTAAATCTGTTTCAAATGTAAATGTATATGACATATGCAACCTAACCCAATCTATAAATCTATAATAAGATATAGAAAACAAATAAAATTTGTTGTAGTTTAAGAAGAAGAAATTTCTGAGAATTTAAATAAAATTAGATTTCGCATTTTAACGCAGTACTCTTTTCCTACATTAAAAAATTTTCCACAAATAAATAAATTAAATAAAAGGGTTTTTTTAGATCCTTAATATTATTGGTAATAAAAATTGACATTTTTAAAGAAGTGTTGACATTTTCTGTGTTCCATAAATAATTTTAATACTCTTCGTTATAGCCTACACAATCTGATTTTAACTTTTTAATTGCATTGAAAATAAATTATTAAAATTTTTATATTTAAATTACAAAGTTCAGGTTTTGGCATTTTGCAAACTTATTTCATTTAAAATTCATTTCAGTTAATTATATATGCAGAAAAGCTTGTTTTCCAGCACAACAAACATAAATAGAAACTTTAATAATATTATATGGCATTAAGCAAATACTGCAGCGCACAATGCATGAACAGGAAATAATTCACCTTTGGCATAAAAAGTGCAGGAATTCTAGGAATGCACCAAAGCATCCCAAACATGGACACGAATGTCATACGCTGACATTTGCTCGTACAACAAAATGAAAGGATTTTGTTTCGAATGTCGGGCCGTGAGCTCGTTGCATTTCATATTAATTTCAATAGAAGGAAAACAATATTTATAGATACCACATATGGAATCAAATGTGTAGTAGTAGTTATTTTATGCTTTGTGAAATTCCAATTCCTACCTGTGCGCAGTTGTGTAGATATATACATATATGTATATATAACTGTGAAGGTACATTTAAACAGTGACTTCCATGTATTTGATGTACCTTTTGTAATTTACATAAAATGCATAAAATAATTTGCAATTTGTGCTGATCCGTTCTTTTCAAATTTTAACAATATATTCTTTTTTTTTTGTATTTTATAACATAGACACTCGTGCATGACCCATCTGCATAGTTAAACTTTAACCTTTTTCTGGTAAACTAATTGCAAAACTTCGCCGCAACATACTGCATAATATTAAGCTCTACAGCTTCAGTGGGTGTGACATCTATCTGAACACAAAATAAAAAATTAACTAACATATATGAAAGGTGTACCGCTTGCATGCCAAGCATTCACTAATTCACCTTCTATACACGCCCAGTTGCATATCAAGCATAGAATTAGTGCTTATTTGTATTATAATTAGAAAATAAATTTCGTGGCAAACTAAATTTTAATTGAAGTTAGTACAGAGTAAATCTGTTCATAAAATGAAAATGATATAGAAAAATGTTGAACATTGAAAACAGCAGGAACGATATGCATATATGCTGAAGGGAGATTGTATTTTGCATTTATGGCACTCGTTCAAACTTACAGGAACACCCTTAGAGGAACAAGGAACTAACAGTGTTTCGTTGCGACTTCAATAAGGTTGCTAGGGACCTGGGCTTCCACATATGTTAAAAGGAATATTTTTGTGTAGTTAATTAATCTTAATTTTTTTTTACTAGTTATAGTTTTTAATCCATACATGCATTCACATCTCATCATAATATTCATGATTTCAGCATACAACATAATGAATTAAAAACTCTTTTGGTTGAACTCAAATTCAACCAACATTTTAATTAATCATAATTTTAACATTTTGAGATTTACACTGAATGAACGCAATTTATTTTATGTCGAACATTTCAAATTTATTAAAGTGTATTATAAACTATATACTATATCTGCACACCGATTGCAATTATAAATGTCGATACTATAATGATTAAAATAATTATTTTTACATTCTATCAAACAATGACAGATTTTTTTTAAATAAAACATCAGTAACTAAACCTATGTCATAAAAATGAATTATAAAAAAATATATTTTTAAGAATTAAGTGCAGACTAAATCAGTCCGCAAAAAGTCAAAATCGAAAATAGATTTCCAGTAATCAAAGGCAGATAAGAAAGGATAATAGGATTAATATTTGAATGGATTAAATTTATCGAATCCATACAGCATGGAAATAAGTACAGCGAAAGAGAAGGTAATGGAGTATATGTCAAACTGCTGTTAGTTTAATTACCAATTCCACGATCTTGTTGGTCGATTGTGGAGTATAATCACACGAAGGAATAGTGTGATTTTAATTGAGATGGAGAAAAAGCATGCATTGGTACAAATCATTGTAAACAATTTATATATATATGATTAGTACGTGGCATGTGCATCAAGATATATTACGCATTATAAATTGTTATAATTATTTTTTAAATAAACGTTTAAATAAATTAATACTTGTAGTATAATACTAGTATATTATATTACTCAGAAATATAAATCTTCAGAGAATTGAGGAAAACCAACCGTCGAAGGAAGATCATCCTTCACTACGACAATGTGAGGTTCAACAAATCAGCTCAAATAAAAGAGTTTTTGAGCACCTAAATCTCGAATAATGGGTCATCCGCCTTACAATTCCGCTTTGATAATCAATAACTCTTTTATGCTCTCAAAAATTAAAAGAAAAAATGAAAAGCGAGCGGTTTAACCTTATTTAAATTTAAAATATACATCCTTTCCGATTCCGTTGAATTTTGTTTTGAAGTTTGTAGTACTGTTATTGAGATCTATCAATAATATTTAAGAAGTATAAGTAATTCAAAGAAAAATTTTTTTTGATCTGTTCCTTCAATAAAAGAAAAGGTCATGTATTTTGCAATAAAAATTTGAATGTTTTGGGCAGAAAAAACTATTTTTGTTATAATTAGGTTAATTAAGTAATTAAAATTAAAATGTACTTGAATAAATAATCTTGCTGTTTTATTATAGCACTTATCTAATTTTTACAGTTAGTATATAAACAGATCAATTCTGAATTCAATTGATGCGTTTGTCATAAACTTTAATATATTCATTAAGCAATGATTTGAATTATCAAAAAATGACTCAAGTAGAATCTGATAATCTTATTTCAACTACTCTTATTTTTACTTTCTTGTTTAACTCTATATATGTTATTAGTCATTGCCACTTTGTTCCAGTTTTTTATTTAAGGGAACTGTCCTTATATAGTCACATATTGACATATTGACATTACACTAAACCAAGAACTTTAAAGCGATCTTTACATGTGATTTCTACAGCGATAATGCGGGAGAGATCTGGCACCTTCTCGTTTTCACGACCGCTGAATAAGTATAAAGCACGTGTAAGGTGAGTTTTAAGAAACTTTTAGTCATGGTTTAAAATCGGTTTATGGTAGGTAGGATTATTAATTGGTCTTTTATTAACGAGTCAGTCTTTTTTCGAATTTCTTTTCTTTTTTTAATACATACTCTACGATCTTAATCGAAACGGGCTTGATTGTGAGGTGAAATCGCGCGGAGGAATAGTCTAACTCTAATTAAGGTATGGAAAAATTGTCAAATGGCATCTTTTAAGATATTTGGACGGAATCATAGCATTTAGTAAATTCTCATATAGCAAGAGTGAGTAAACCAATGTTAATAAGAGTTACTTCGGATAAGTGGTAAATAAAATAATCAGGAAAATTTTTACCAAAAGGTCCATGCTTTAATTGAAATATGCTCGGATTCTGTCCTAAATATAATGCAAAGTTTTGTACCAATGCACGGAAGTCGACTGTGTATATTAGTAACGGATACACAGTACAGCCTAGATGCAATTAAGGCTTTTCATTACTTCCATCATTTTTACTTACTTTGTATAGCATAATAGACTTTGAAAGATACTCTTTACATTCTAAGGCAATAAAAACTCTCATAATAATTCAAGATTATCATACATTAATGTTCAAGTTTATCATTCGTAAAATAAAGTCCCTGGTCATATCACTATTATGATATCTTCTTTTATTCATTCTATAGTTTCTTGCCGCGTATTCTAGTTACGTCTCTTATAGACATGGGCATCTTGATTGTGCTTCAGCCGCTGAGTGGCTTAAAAGGGTTGAGAACTAATTCTCATATAACTGAATTCAGAAATTGCATATAACAAAGCCAATTTTTTGGTTTTTCAAAGCTAAAAATTCTATCCTATAGTTATGGATTGATTGAATTCTATGGAACTATATAAGTTTGGTTTTCTTTCTATATGAAAGTTGTTATTTGGACAGATTTCGAGAGCAATCTTTTGTTTCTCATTACAATAATTAATAAAGCATATTATTTCTATTTTTTTTTTTTGCTATATTTATTAAGTTTTATTTTTAATTCAAATTATATGAAGTAACATTTAGGATTATAAAAATGTTTTTCATTGGCAGAAAAAAACCGTAACTTTCCACACGTATATAAACGGAATTATTAATAATTTTTGCTAATTAGAATTATATACCGCATATTCTCGTATTTTTTCCAGTCCTGCGTCATTGTTCATTTTTAATCTGTAAAAGGGTGTTGGAAAATCATGCCATGCTGAAGTAAATGGCAAGTTAGTACAAAATGTGTTCAGTTGCTGTTGGTTGGATTGGATATACGCAGTATAGATATTTTTATTTAAAAAAAACGAATTAAAAATGTGGACATTGTTGACATGTAACTCCATGGAGGCCAGAATCTATTTAGAATTATTTGTAATATGTATTTTCATACACGGTTTTTTTAGGATTCTTGATATTTAAAAAATCTATTTAATATTCAGAAATGCGGTCAAATCCTTAGGGAAGAGTTGCGTTTTTTTTTTTTGTTGCGATCTGAAAGCTTGGAGTTTCTTGGGGTATTCAGTGAAGTCAACTTGTACTTAATATGAATTTGAAGTACTTGAAGTGGTTTATAGTTTTAGATTTAGTTTTTAATTTACTCATTTTTGCTTTTTATTTCATAATTTTTAGAAAATAAAATTAAAACACTGTAAATATTTATTGTTAGACTTAAAGATTTTGTAAAGATATTTATATCTTAATAATCTCATTAACTGAAATAGTAAATATTGTTTTTAAACAAAAAACCATCTCAAAATTTGCATACATGTATATGTTTGTGTATATACTATATTTGAAATTTGTGATATAATATATTAAGGATAATTTTCAACGCCCAACATTTTCACAACTGTCCAACATTTGCCTCACTCAGATTTAATGTGTCACAGAAGGACTTAATATTGCAAATGGAAAAGCTGGGATATGTGGGTGACATAAATTCATTGGGTAATGCAAACACATGCATTTCGCATTGTTTATATACACGTTATTATTATTGTAATTACAGCACATTAGAATCTGACATATTTACACAAATCTGTATCTTTGTGGCAGAGGATACGTTTGTGCTACTATTCATTTTATCTTGGGATGTGCAGAAATGGATGCATTGTTTTTAATTTATTTATTTGAGACTGCACATCTGTAAATATTTGGCTCATGTTTCGTATGCAATTTTATGAAATAAAATAAACTAATAACGTTTAAATGTTTGGTGTAATTATGCAGTAATGTTGTTGTGTAATTGTGTAATTGTGCAATTGTTTCACTGAATGTTTGTTTACTTAATTGAATATTAATTGACAGATTTTGTTTTCGTGTCGGAAGAATTTCATGTGTTTGAGTTTTGGAGTTATGAACTTTAGTAATTAATCTTATAGAATTGGGTTTGCATATTTAATTGAAATTAATTTCTTATGTCAGTCAATGTTTACGCAATATAGATTGAAATAAAACTGAAAATATGTGACAAATTGACATATGTTAATTTAACATAAATTTTTATATAAATTAGGAAATATGTGAAAAGAATATTTTCAAAAGAATTTTAATTAATTTTTTGCAAACCTCTTTGTATGGAAACCAAAAATTAATTTACGTAAAAACCAGAAGTCATAAAGTATAATGTATAAAGTGTTATATATATATATATATATATATATATATAGATATAAATATACATATATATATATATGAAGAGAACATATAGGAAAAACAATCCTATTAATAAATACAATATACATAAAACTGATAAGTTTTTTGATTTTCATAGGGCTTAAGTCGTTTATTTAAGACATAAAAATGATTAAAAAATTACACTTTAATAATTACTTTCAAATAATTTCTTTTTTGCTTATGTACACTGAAGATGGTCCACTAAGTAAACCGAAATATCAATATTATAAATATTTTTTTAAAAATGTAATAAAATAAAAAATCTTAACAAAATTTAAAAATTTTATTTTTTTTAATTATTTTTATGTTTTGAATAAACGACCTAAGCCCTGTGAAAATCAAAAAACTAATTGATAAAATTAGTTGTATTATTTATTTATTATATACAGACTATAAACTAATGAAATAAAAATTGAAATATTTCTTAAGATTAGATAATGAGTATTTGGCAATACTTGAAACTGCCTTTTATGGTTACTTAAATTTCAGTAAATTAATTTAAATTTTTGTTATTCTTTCTTCATTACTGTTCGAACCCGTCTAATTTATAAATAATTTATTTTTGTCATAAGATGTGTCACATTCGGCAAAAAAAATCTATCACTTAAAAATTCATTATGTTATCTTCTAAACAGTATATTGGTAACACATCAAAACAATGTAAACGGAAATCCATCCCATATGATTTAATCGGTTTCCTCTGCAGTGAAAATATGCATAGATAATACTAATTTCCAATTCTAATAAGCTTAGAAAATTGTAAACATTATGTCAAAATGGGTGAAGTTCATTCCAACACTAAAAAGCTGAAAAAAGTAGGTAATAGGTTTAATATATAGATATAGATATAAATTCTATAAATGAAAGAGGATTGTGTATGTAAAACAAGGCAAGAAGCAACCTCTTCATTAGAATATTATGGCTACTTAAGAGAAAAAGATAGAACCAAAACTTTGAATAGATGAAGTTAACATATATACATACATAGACTCCACTGAATGGAGCGTTACGATATAATTATAGAGAGAAATCGCATGAAAGGAGCGTGAGCATCATTGAATCTAAAGATTTAATGAATTTTGTATCTTATGCTTTGATGCAAGTAAGTGGATACTGTTTAGTTGTTCGTTACATATTTTGGGTTATGAAATTTTGTTATTTGTTTAAATTTCATTTATTTATTAGTTCGGTGTATTATTTTAATATATTTCTTTTAATATGAAGAGTTTTAAATTCTGATATTAATCACTCCTTTCTATCTTTATGTATGTCAACTTTCACTGAAAGTGAATTCACCTTTCAGCACAACCATTACACTAAAAGTGACACTTGCCTGGGTTTTGGATTTAAAGTTACCATGTGTTGTTTTGGGTTCAGTTTGGTTTTTTGGTTCCTTTTCTCGGTTCAGTCTTTTACAAGTCATAACCATTTTTATTAAGTCGAACAATGAAATATATTTATCTCTATTGCCGTAGTACTTTATGTGCATAAATTTATATTAAACAGTGCAATAAGAGTAAATCTTTCAGTGAAATAATTTAATCAGTTTAACGACAGTGGCGCCATGTCCAGCTGGAGTAATTTAATTTAACTTAATAACATACTCGTATACTTGAAGGCTAACGAGATATGATAAATTTATGCTAATATTCCATTTGTATAAGAGCTTTACAAAATTATATCATTTGCATATATACTCAATATAAGTAATATCCATTTTGCAAAAACCTAGGCAAAGAAAAGTGTTTCTATGCTGTGTATTATATTTCAGCTGCAGTTAATAATAATTAACACAACTGCTATAGGATGTATTAAAGGTTAAAATGTGCTTTGTGGTATTGGAACTACTATATGCGTGCTGAACTGGAAGAAGTTCGCACGGACAAAGGAAGCTAAATTTAATGGTTTTAGAAGTAAAATAATCACAAACTTAAATGAAAAACTGAAATATCAAAAGAAATTAATATGCAGAACGATATATATAATAATTCACGCAATAAGTTTTTTGAATTTTTTTGAATTTTTTTGATTAAGTTTTTTGATTAATGAAACAAAAACTTTAAGATAGAAATTGATATTATTCGTCAATGTAGTAGATAGTCTCTCTCCTTAGCGACACATTAATGTCAATTATTCAATAACCGGGGGGTCATAAAGAACTTTTTCCAAGTGTCAGGGTTTTTTGCTAAGGTTTTAATTTCTCTAAAAGTTTTTCCGCTAGCTTGGATTTCTTTCTCTAGTGATCGCTTCCACGTTCGCTTGGGCAACCAGGTCTTCTGCTTCCTTGAGTATTCCACGTTAACACCGATATCGGTACCTCTTAAATTGTTGTGGAGGTTAAACCAGCAAATGATGCGATACTTTGCTTGAAAGACAGTATTCTTAAACCTTCTGACCTTTTTCGTTTGTTTTAGATATATTAGTATAATCAGTCACATTGTTTCATATAAAATTATTGTGAATTGGGATTTTGAATTTCTTGTTGAATTGAAGAATCATGACTAAATTTGATAATACTTCAGCGTTGAGATGAAAACTATTTGTGCTGAAGGGAAAGATTATTGATGCCAGAGCGTATGTAGGACACTGTATGGTTATGATAGGAATTTATTGATAAGTGCAATTTATTAAACTGCTTTTCGCAAAACTTCCGGAAATCTCTGCTCAGACATTAGATCCAATCATTAAAAAAACTATTGAAATCTTGTGAATGGTGAAGCCAGACCGTCACGTTAGTTATTAAAATTAGACACTAAATATCAACCACATGATAGTTTGGAATCATTTAAAAAAGCAGGCTACGCAAACATTTTTGATGTTTGGTGACCTACGGCACCCAAATGAACTAAAGCATAGAAATTTTTTTGTCCGAATTTCTATCAATGAGACCGTGCTGGAACGCAATGGAATTGAACGATTTTTAAAGCAAATCATTATGGGCGATAAAAAATGGATTAAATTTGATGAACACTAAGAATAAAGGTCCAAGGCCGGTGAGTCACCATAAACGACTTCAGACCTTAGACTGATGGCAAGCAAAGTTGTGTCGAATGTTTGGTGAAATTGGAGAGAATTATCTATTAAGAGCTAATTTAGTCTGGGGCAACTGTTAATTGGCTCTCTATTTTACTGCTCACTACTCGAACGAGTAGTGGCTCTCTACTGCTCAATAAAACAATCAAGGAAAAACAACTAGAATTGATCAACAGAAAATTAGTTGTGTTCCATTATGACAATGACAAGTTACACACAAAAACTCGGAACAAATCAACGGAATTTGGTTTGGAAGTTTGAACACATTTATTGCAGAACCAGTATCTTTCACTATCTATCTACCATTTATTTGTCTTAGTAAAATCTTCTTAATGGTAAAATATTGATTGAGTAAAGAGCCGTTAAAAAGTACATTGCCAAGTTATTAATCCACAAACCACAGAAGTTCTACCACGATGGAATTATGAAGCTATCTGTAAAATTGCAAAAGGTCATAAATAATAACTCATATATCAGTACATATGTTAAAAATTGATTTCCAATATAAAATATTTGTGTTCCAAAATCCATTAAAGACCGGCGAATATTTTTTATAAACCAAAATTTAAAATTTAATTAAATTAAACGGAAATTTTTTATTGTATATGTGTCCTAGAATTTGAACAATTTTTATCAGAAAAAAATTAGTTTCATTTCACTTCATGCCTTGTTAAAACTTTTGATATATATTTTCCAGCACCACCTGTGAGGCCACATTTTATTATTGAAACTTTACTGAGAAAGACTCTACCTTTACCTTCAAATTTCTTCATATTAGTTGGTCATGAACTGCATTCTAACTGTTAAATTAATATCCTTAGATTACAGGGAAAACGATTAAAAAACTTTGGTAGAACAAAAAGTAACAGACATAAAAATCACCTGTGTATTTTAATTTATAGTTTAAGAAATATTCTAAGAATACAGATAAATTACGCGAATTGCTATTTTTATTAAACTAGTTTTAATTTTTTACATGAATTGTGTATGATTAAAAAGAACATATGTAGCCTTTGCTTAAAGAAGTTCTTAAAATATATTAGAAATTTCCTGAAATTAAGTCCAAGTCAGTGGTAGTTCATTCTTTTAAAACATATTTTAAGATTCAATATTGTATACTAAATCTAATTTAATTAAAATAATTGAATAAATGAAAGACAGTTTGACATTATCTTAGATCTGAGGAATAAAGTAATCAAATAATTCAAGTAGAATATATCCATATTCGTAGTACCCAAAGATTTGTCTATGTCGTATATAATGAAAGTGTTATATAAAAATATAAAGATGTATTCATATGTAAGATTGTTAATATAATGAAATGTATTTACTTAATTCAAGTATCAAGCGCATTAGGATAATAAAATTTGTGTCGACTCTTCTATTCCTCAAGAAAAATCAACTGCCACCACTCTGAGTTTTCGTAACACTCAAACTGACACTTCTTCTGAGTACTGCTTGGTGTTGTCACTTAAATGAATATATACATGTATATATATATACATGTGTACGTATGTGATATATATATAAATATAAATATAAATTAGATCTATACGTACAGATGTATGGGATATATATATATATCATTAATTTGAAGTTCCATAATTACGTAAATGGATGTATAAGTAAGAAATGGTCTAGTGTTGATATATACCTACATTTTTCTCCAAAGACTTATATCTCATATGATATATAACAATTTCAACACTGAGACTGTTTTTTAACTTCCAAAAATATGCATTAATACTCAAAGGCAATAACACAATAGAATTTGTGTTGAAAAACTATTATCGTGGCGTTAAGTTAGTTATTGTTTAAGTAAATTAAAAAATAAATAGAAAATCGTCTGTGCACATATTTTCGCTAAAGAATTTCTATTTTGTTTGAGTATTCGTATGCGGCACTCGGAAAATGGCATTCCTGGTAAGCGTTTTCATTGAGTTTACGTAAGCAGCATACGTGTGGAACAATAGCATAATTTTAGGCACATTTCAATGGAATTATCTCTCTATTGTGCATGACACCACTGCAATGATATATATGAATAACTTGGAAAATAACAAGAAAAGCTTGTATTTTTGCCTTTTGTTATTGAAATATTTCACGAAAATTATTTACGTTGCTTCGACCTCAACTTTAGCTTCGGTGAGGATATGAACGCAACGTGTGTTCTACAAATGCATGGGTTGGCTTTCACCTCCTGCGGCTATAGCCTGTTGTCGTATCATGGATTTAACTGAATGGTGTCACTATGTCGCATTGTATCCACATACTCTTCCATTGTACTATAACTTATAATTTCTATACAAAATGCCTGCTTCGTTACTGTTGTACTTGGCATGTAAGCAAATGCACACGGGCATTTCATAAACATTCAATACAATTTCTTTACGGTTTTGTTGTAATCCTGTTAGAAGAGGATTACATAGTACTTAAAATGAAGCACTTAAGCATTCGTGTGTAAAGCACCTGGAATGTTTTGTTGGCGCAATACTTCAAACAACTGAAAATGGCAGCAATAACGAGTGGCGTGCAAATCAGTAAGATTTTTACCCATTTTATTCTGATTTTATTTTAATTTTAGTGCCATATTTATGCATAAAACCACGCATTAAGAATAATTATTTTTACCTTTTATTTTTCATTAGCTATCGAGAAATAACTCACTTGATTATGTGTGGTCTGGTGAAAAAGTTTGTCGACAACGTGGATTTGCACAGTCTCGAGCAAACGGCGAGGTGATACTCTTGTACATCAATTTTTTCCTTAATTTTGCTGAAGTTTTGCACTTTTATTTAGATTGCGTGCAAAAACTTTCTAATCGCTTTCAGCTTTCAACTGAACAAGTCTGTTTGTTTATTGGAAATCATCTGACCAAAGATTGACTAAGTGTCATAATCTTTACATTCAAACTTTTGCAATAAAATAATTGACTTAAACCCGCTCAAAAAGTTACTAGCAAAAGTTTTTTAATCTTAAAGAAACTTGATTTCTTGACATGACAAAAAAAAAACAAAAAATAAAAAAAAATTAGTATTAAGAAATTTATGAAAACGAGATATTAACAAGCGGTGAAGAAAATTTATACTTAGAGGAAAGATTAAACCAGAATAACTATAAAGTGGAGAAATTATAAAACCGTATTCTATTTCATATTATATAATTTTAATTGGAAGTGAAATTTTAAGAGTAAAGTAAATAGTAATTGAGTAATTACGAATGTATTTACTGTAGGGGTATTCACAATCTCGAGTAAGGAGTCCAGTAACCGAGTAACAATGGAACAGTTTCAAGTAGCAACAACAAAATACATTTCGATTACTTATATCCTATTTGTCGCACCTTTAAATGTCACTATCATATTTGTTTACTAAGTAATAAGGTTACACTGCATTCGAGATCCTGAGTTCTTTTTGCATAAAGTACTTACTTCCATATTTGAGCTGTTTAATTGATGTAAAGAAATAGTATAATTTTTATACAAAACATAATTAATATTTAAAAAAAACCGTCACAGAAATTATAGTAATTTACTTTCAACAGACACAAAGGTTGACATTTATTACTGAACAACACTACTTTGTATAAGTGACGAGGTAGAGATACCCTCATTTCTGATGAACAAATTTGTACCGACCCTTTGTTTTTTTGTCTCACTCTCCCTCTTAATTTCATAATTTACATGGAAAAACAAACAAAATCTATTTGGATTTTGATGAGCCCATAACTTTTTCATAATATGGGCCTAAGCCTAAGCCAATAGATAACTAATGATGGATATTATAGTTTTATAATATTGTCAGCTCAAAATTTACTTAATGAAAGCAGCTCTTTTGAGTTTTAAAATTTCCACTTAATTTTATTTCTATAATTAAATTATAAAAAAATAGAGGTAAAAGCTCATTAAATATAGATATTTGTTAAGAAAGAGATTTTTCCAAGTATAAAAACTTGTTCTAAACTTTATTATATGCCTTTGTCAAATGTATTGAAGTATCCTCGTATCCTGTCATTGTTAGAAATCGATTCCAGAACCATCATCTGGCTTCCATTCTTTTCCGGAATCAGCTTTGTGTTGCCGTACCTATTAATTATATTAGTAATAATAATTTTTGGATTATTATTAGGTATTATTTTTATAGATACTATTTAATTCAACAGCTTTCATTTGTCCGATTTACCTGTGGAGGCTCTCTTTACAATAAGCATCATTGGCTGCAATAAACTATTTACATTTTTTAATAATAATTATTAAGAGATCGTTATTACCAACGTTACTCGGACTTTTCAGTTATTACAGTTGTGAAAATACTACCAATTAGTTTTAACCATAATTTAAACTTTCTTTTCTTTAAATTGTATAAATATAATTTATACAAAAAATACTTATTCGTTGCAATTGTAAAGTTTTTTAATATTTTACCAAAATTTTACTATTACCGCTTATCGAAACTTTTCTGTTATTTTCTTTTATATATTGTATGAGTATATATCCTTACTACCCCTACTACTCCATACCTCATACTGCAAATGGCAACCCATCAACATAAAACAAGTTGAAGTTATGTGCACGTATTTGCAAACAACCATCAGGGTAATGAGTCATAAAATTGCTACCTCAAGTTTACTCTCAACCAGAACTTATACTAACTTGCATCGGGCAAATAAAGTTTCGGGAAGCACAATAGATTTCCAATAGTTCTTATGTACTCAACTGTAATTTGTGAAATTGTGCGTAATTGATGGAAATAATTCATTTCATAGATTTCTGAAATGTTTTTGGTTTTTCTAGTGTACGAAATATGTAAAAATATTTTTTATTATTTTATTTATGAATGTTTGCAATTATTAGAATCGTAACGGGTAATTGGTTGGCCTATAAAGCAGGAAAAAAGAAAGAAATATTTGCAAAACTACATATTTATCAGGAAGTTGGTTCATTCGAAGCCATAATGAACATAAATAACAAATATTTTTACTACTGGTTTAAGAGAGATACTTAAGAACAGGTAAAGCAAGGTTTATCTAAGTCAATTAAATTATAGATGTAGAGTATTTAGAGCATATATACTCTATATAACTCTATATATAACTCTATAAATGTACCTCATTATGTAAAAATTGCTAAACATTATTCACCAGACTATTGTGTATTACTGTTTCAACAGTTTTTATTTTGAAGCATACGACTAAAACTATTAAGCTTGGCTCTGAGATTTAGTCTTTATCTTATATGTTGTTAAAAAACGTAATCATTTACGTCTTGTTGTGAGTTTGGGAAATAGAAAAAAATTTCACTGTTTCATGTCCAGCGATTGAGTGGTTCTGACGTTGTAGTAGCGTCGTACTTTTTACGACTTGTCGGTCAAGCAACATTAGTAAGTACTAAATAATAATTACTGCCACTTGTTGGATTGCACAAACAATCTTAAAAATCACTTTGCATAACAAATTTATTCTTTAGCCAGCTCTCTGATGGAAATTCTTCTCTCATGAAGCACAATTTGTTTAATTTTTTCAAGTATTCACCGCTATATATATGTTAGAACGCTCAGATATTGTGAGGTCTTCTTGGCATTCCTGGAAGTATTTTTACCATTTACAAACTGAACTTATGCCATAGAGTAGGTCTGTTTTTGGTCAATATTATATACTTTACTGCGCAATGACAATGACATTTATGCTGGAAAATGTCAACTTTTCGAACAGAAATGTCAAAATTCCTCTTGTAATTCTTAGCGTTGGCAAGACGCAAGTCTTAAAACACAGTCTACGTATCAATAATGAAATAAAAAAAATTATTACATTTGAGTCTCGATGGCACACCTATAAGTATTAGTGCAGTGTAATCCATTCTTTCAAGTAATAAAATAAAAAACTGTTAATATAAACCTTAATATCATACCGAAGTACAAGTAATAATAAAGGGTAAGGTGTGCTATATTTTTGTTTCTTTCAAGTAGTAGATTACTTTCTATAGTTTTCATAAAATAGTTAAAATAAAAAATGTTGGATCGAAACACAATCAAAAATCAAATGATGATGTCACAAATGAATTTCAGATAAAATATGTTTTCCATAAACATGTATTTGTAATAAAGCAATTTCTTCACTCAGTGAAGTAAAAGTTATGTCCGTAAAATAAAAACTTCACTAAGTTAAGTGATGTTATACCAACGGTCGTAATGATCCACTAAATCGTATTGCTCTATTTTATTATCGTATACGAGACTCAGAGATTTAAAAACTAACTAAGCATGTGAGGTACTTTCATAGTCCTTTTCACAACTGCAAGAACCAATGACATGGTTCCCTCATCGTATGTGAAATGTCAATAAATCTACCATAAGATAGATACCTTTACGGTTCAACTCATAGAGAGTACTGGATACATACAGATGCCTGCATATCATTGAGATTTTCCATCTTTAATTAAATTGCTCAACAAAGTAAGAATTCAACGACTATGTGCATGATGCTAACGAAGTGACCAAATTATTTAAGTATTCCGAATAATTACCTAAAGCAGTCAGTCTCATCTATCTGCTAATTCTTAAAATATCCCTATGACCGGAACTATAGAGTGTAAAAATTTGTCACATCTCGTTTAGAGATGTGTTGCAATCAAAAACCGTGCTTGGTGTAAATTGGACTGAACTCAAAAGTTATAAAGCAACTAGCCTGTTCAATAATTTTTGAATATTTTTGAAAAACATATTATCAATATCGAATCGAATATGAATATGTAAAACATATTCGAATAAGTTATGGCTTTCCAAAAAGCGATCACATACACCTAAAAACACTTCAAATATCATGTCACCTAAAATATATATATTGAATTATTAAGTCCATCCGACAAAACTTCATTGCCTGCACTATTACCTAATTCTGATCTGGTATTTTTCCGATATTATCAAAAATTATTTGATTATTACTTACTCTGTGATAAAGTTTATTACTGACATACACGGCTTAAAGCCATTAACCAAAATTTTCACTGAAATTCATTGCTTTGGATTTGAATATATTGAAAACATTCAGAACTTTCAGAGTAGCAAAACTCTGAACTAGAAAATTAGTTTAATGGAATGCAAAAATGTGTCGATCATCATAAAGAATACTTCGAAAAACAATAAATCCAGTTTTACTGATTAACCACTGTGTTTTCATTGTTAGGCGGAAGACTTAAATGGCAGCCCTTGTAAGGGTTGCCGTTTCGACGAAATTTGTTAATCTGTGGCCATTTCAAAAATGTGCAGAATATATAGCTTGTATTATATATAATATAATTTATATATATATAATATATAAGTTTAATACAATATATAACTTATTGTAACTATTTTAACTGTTATAAAAGCTTTTTATTGATTATTATTTTTGTTTTCTTATATATTTTTAGTATTTAAAGTTAGTTTCCTTTGTTAAAATACAAAACTCATGTATACTTATGGATATGTTTTTTGTAATATCAGATGACCAATACGTACACGTACATATTGCTGAAGGTTATGTTTTTACGTTATACTCGGAAAGAATCTGCATATATTAGCAAACTTGTAAGTATATTTTAAACAAAGAAGAGCCAGATAATCAAATTATATCTTGGAAAAAATTTTATGAATCCAGTTTTTAATACCTTTTGTAAAGATGGAAAATATTTTTCTTTTTGAATAAAAATTTCATGTTTACGGGCTTAAATTTACCATAAGAAAACGAAACATGACAGTGAAATGCACAGTAGAAATAGTGACAAAAACTATAAACTTACTTAAGCATTTCAGGGTAAATTGTTTTGTCCTTTTTTTTGTGTTTGGCCTTTTTATCCTTTTACTTCAATTTTAGTTGAAATGTACAAAAATGAATTTTCATTTGCATGCTAAGCTGTAATTGAGTTTACAGCTACAACATAAACCAAGCACAAGAAAGGAAAAAATTTTACACAAAAAAAGAGAAGGAATATAATTAAAAACAAAGCATCCTTTTTGCACAATGTTTGAAAATGAATAAAATACAGGACAACGGACAACAAAAGCAGGAATGTTTTTATTTGAAACTCAATGTTGAGGCGCTTGTATTGAAGTGGTTTATACAAATTGGTATTCTCTTGTTGTGCCGTGTAAGGCCAACTAAAAAACAAATTTCTGTACAATTTGTACTGAAACAATGACAGACACTCAAAGTGCAAAAAATACTTACAAACAAATGGGCTTTAAAAGGGAAAAATAGAAAAATTACCACAAACAAAAAAAAAAAAAGAAAAATTGAAAAAACAAACGAATTTTAATGTAAAAAATAATATAGTTTAAATTGTCCTTTTTTACTTGCACGACAATTTTCTCATGTTTTTTTTTTATATTCATTAGCGTGGGTAAGTAAGCAGTCTAAAAGCTTTTCCTTCATATGCAGGAACCTTCAAAAAAATATATTATGTAGTTGTTTTCTTTACCTTGGTTAATAATATATATTATACTGTATTTGACTGTTAAGTGGTTGGAGACGGAATTTAAATTAAAGTGCAAGAACGTCTCCAGTGGAATAAAGTAGAAGAAAAATGACAGTTCTTATGAAGGGTTCATGGGTATTGGTAGATGTAATTTATATATCTGGTCTCCCAAGTCATAACAAAAGCAGCATTCGTTGCAGTTACATTCGTTGCAGTTACATTCGTTTTTCCTTAGACTTTACTCACGTCGATTTCTGCAGTTGCTTTCGACGTTTAATACCGCAAGGGATGTTTTTAATATTTGCACGTGATTCATCAATTAGTCAAGCAACTCGCTGAGCTCTTGTCTCGAACTACTTATTGAGTGCTAATTGCAGTGGCATTTAAGTAACATCATTGTTGCATTTATAAGATTGAAGTGTCCTTTTCAATTATCCTTGGAGAGTCAAGCCAGCAATGCGTTAGTGTTTTACATTTTTTCTTTTAAGCTTAATTAAATGTAAGAAAATTTTATGCGGTGTCGTAAGAAAATTTCAAATTTCAAGACTTTTGGTTACAAAAAAAAGTTTTTAGTTGGTGTAGTATTAGAAAATATTCGTTGATGTATTCAAGGACTTAATGCAGCAAAACCATATATGTAGTACTCCCATTGTGAGTTCTATTAAAATTTGTTTGCTGAAATTGTATTCTGAATGAAATATACTATGAGTTATTGATTGTAATGCTAAAATATTAGAAATATTTGTTTTGGACTCGTCTAAGGATTTATGCATTAAAACCTTGCATTTGCTACTTCCATCTTGAGTTTCGTGAAAGTATGTGTAATAAAATCGTGTATTGTTTTGAAGTCGATTTAAGTCTTTTTTTTTTTTTTGACAAATACCATGAGTTATTAGTTGTAATGCAATAAATTAGCTTTACAAATATTGCAAAGTATATAACTATAATTAGTGATTAAAACTAATATTTAATCTTAAGCAACTCTAAGAAACTAAAAATATTTAAGAAATTACCCAATAACAGCATTTCGTTGATAACACCATAGTTACTCACCTCTAATGGAAAGGAGTATTGCTGCCATAGTAGATTTCTTCTGCAAACAACCGACCCGAACTGAATAGAAGTCTTTTCAAAGAAAGTTAAAATGTTTCTTTACGGATTTCTGAATATTTTACACATTTAGACATTTTTTATAAATTCTACTTTTAATATAACTAAAGTTTCATGTCAATCTAAGAAGAGACAGTATTATGTCAGTTTACATAGATCTACATATCCAAGTATAGGAGAAAAGTGATTTCCCCCTTTATAATGTGACTTTGACGTTCCCAATAAATAAGAAAGTCAGTTTCAGATTTAAAAATTAAACCGCTCTAATACTTATGCATATGGTTGGAAGTATCAACTGCTTTCGAAACAAGGACGACTTAAACTTTTATGCTTAGTTTCATGGCCTTCTAAATGAAAACGACATTTATCAATTCATATGGATTCATATCCGTGTTAAGTATAACTAACATAGTCTAAAACGAATTGCGTAAAACTTCCTTTCATTTTACTTAGAAAAAACGGTTACGTGTAGTTAAAGGAATAAATCAATTCCTAAACTTAAACATAGTGATTAATTTATTAATCACTTAATTAATTTTATTTACTTATTATTTATAATTTTATAATTTTTATTTCTAGTTCTCAATTTTTTTAAGTAGTAATCATTTTTAAATTAACACAAGGTGATCACATTTAATACCCTTCCGTATTATTATTATTATTATTTGTACACAGAAGCACATAATGGCATATTTAAATTTGGTTCATTTAATGTTCGTTATCATTACTGTTTAGCCAGAAATTCACTGTAATTGTGGGTAATAAAAATGTTGCATAAAAATCCGTTGCCCGTTTATGCGCCTTAAAATATACTTCATCATTTGTGTAACTGCAATCCTGCAGTGCCGCTGAGACACAGCTTTAGGCAGTCCATCATGTGAGCGTAAAATTATAATTGCTTTAGTTTATTACTATTTATCTTCAAACTCATATTTATTAGTGCATCTGTCTGCCCATAGCAGTTCTTCCGCTGCGCAAATATTTCAAGGATATTTACTCCATGCATTCGCTAGATGCTTTATTTGGGTCTCTGGTTAGTGCATAAAATTTCAAAATTGAGTTGTTAAGTGAAACGATATTAAAAATTTTTAAGTGCTAGTCCAGAGCTTTTAAACGCTTTTAAAATTGTTTCAATTTTTAATGAGAATTTAGAATTTGACGCGTTTAGAATGAGCACAACATGCGGCTAAACTGAAGGTTGTTGAATTTTACTGTGCTAGTTTTAAATCAAAATATATATTTTGTTTTCCCCACATTTTTAATTTTTTTTTACATTTATACTCATTGTTGCTTTTATTTTACAGAGAACTCGTTTTTCAAAATAACCACAATTGTTATGCCAATGTTTTTATTTAAAGAATGAAATCCTCACACCTTAAGAATGTGTGTCCAGGTTTTAGTTATAAAAATAATACTTTATCCGAAATAATTATTTTATATTCTTGATTTAAGACTGCCGAATATATCTTCTAAATTATTTGTTTACAGTAATTCTTCACTGAAGCTTCAGGTTGATCCAGTCATATTTTATGACAGTGTATTTTAGTACTATTAGAAATAGGAAAATACATAGTAATCTGTTGACTATATATGGTAAAATATTCCATTAGATTAGATTTGTAGAAATATGCAATAATTTAATCTTCTTCTTCTCTGCTTGATCAAATTAGAGTTAGTGTCTAAGGCATAGAGTTAGTGTCTGTGATCATTTTGATAATTTACTGTGATAAAATTTCAGTTTTATTCAGATGATTTTATAGAAGTGTACTTTGAAGCCCTGATGAAACATATATTGCATTTGATTTGATATAGTCTAATTCTGAATTAGTGCTTTCACAAAATCGAAAAAATTATAATGTAATCTTGAAAACTATAATTAATATGTATACTAATTGAATCATTAATATCTATCTCGTATTTATGTAGAGAGATAAGATTAATTTTGTTCATAAGCTTCGGTTTTTCTCAAAGAGGAAACTATTTTCAAATGTATAGCTTCTATTGGTACTGCCAAAATTCGTTGGAACTCCAATAAGTGCGTTTACTGGCGCATAGTATAATTACACTTATCAATAGATAAGTTTAATGTAATAAGAGTTCCGCGGTCTTAAGCTTCAATGGTAGGTAATCAATTAGTCTCACAAGTGGGTATCATAGAAAATCAAATAGTTTTACTGAACCATGTGGTACGCCATCAAATAGTTACATCCAAACCAATTCAAAATGAGATATTTTGGCAAACATTTTATTAATGTCGTTGAGGTTTTAAATTTTCTCGATAAAAATTTTTAACATTAAGTTTGAGTTGAAAATGTGATTTTCCATTTCAACATAAAATCATTACTGGTTGTCGTAGCTTAAATTATAAAAACTGCTTTGCTGCATTTGCCTCTCTAATCCTACTAGTTAGGTATACATCCTTCTGGTATAGCTACATTGTTGCATAATTCTTTGTAAGCATTTTCTAAATACTTTATCTCAATTTATGTTTTTATAGTTATAGTTTCCATAGCAGCAATTGCTGCATTAATTTTTACTCTGACATTTGACTGCTTTATTTGCTATCTCTTGTTCCCTTCACAAACTCCAGTAACTTGTTTCGCAAAAACTTTAACAAAAAAGTGCTTATAAAAACATTAAAAGCAATTTCAAAACTAATTTGAACAATTTCAGCCACAACAACAACAATACCAACCAGCACGAGCAGTTCATACAAAATGTTAATCTAACAAGGAGTAACTAAGCACAGGCAAATCGACAGAGGACCGTCCGCCTGGCTGAGGTTTTATGCGCTTCAAGTGCTAAAGTTGAAGCACAGCTGGGCTGTGCTGACTGCCGGCAAGGCTGAAAATGGCACTGAATGGATTGCATTGCGCTGGCAACAGAATAAAATATAAGTTACAGCACGCAAAACAAATTTATCAGTCAAGCAGGAGATTTTTTACATTCGTCTTTGAAGGAAGGACTAAGGACCACGGACCTAGTAAGATAACTCACATGAATTTTACATCAATTTTTATATAAGGTAAGTTCTTAGTTATTAATGTCTCGCCCATAGGTAACATTCACGCTTATGCATAATCGACAGCAACTCAGGTGCGTAGACGTACTCGTAATTTTTATATAAAATATCCTTATTTTTATATATTTATTTATTTTTTTTTATATTTTGTTCGAGCATTAAATGCTTAATCATGTTTACGTCGGATATGAATTGAATTCAAGTTTTCAGATCACGTTTTTGTAAACACATTTACTTTTATTTGACAATTTGTGGGAAGCTTATGTGAAGAGCTCAGAAAGTATTTTAGAATTTCTTATACTCACAATAATGGCACACAAAATTGCTTATCACCTGCCAACGACAAGGAGTTGAGCCTTCTATGGAATGTGCGCATAATTTTGGCCAAAATGCTCAGCTCTAAAATGCCAAACATCTCAAATATTTTTCCTTTGCCCGAAGGAATGTTTTAATTTTATGCAATAGAGGTTGCGCCTCGAATTCACGCTTAAATATAAGCGCTTTATTGCGTTTAGGAAAACAAAAATATTTTTAATATAAGTGACACGCATATGTGACATGTATATACACACAGAGAATATATTTTCATACATGTAAATATATATTTAAGAAATAGTAAACAGTGTGTATTATTGCAATATTTTTTGTATAAAATTATTGCCGGATTTTGTCTTGAATCACTGATTTTTCTACAAATAACGTGATGGGTAGGTTCCAGATGAACATGAAAATGCAAGTTACGAGCACGTAGCTTAAGTTTCAACTTAGATTTTATTTAAACGAAGTTTCTAACAATAGTCTGCTTAAAAGAAGACTCGTTTTAAAGAAAAGAAATTGACGCCTTCTAAAAGAGGGTGCTTTCAGTGATCTGTTTGTGTTGACTTGTCTTTATAGGCAAGGATGTTTTCTTAAATATTCCGCATTCAATCATGTTTTAATTGAAATTTTTGATGAGAATTTAATTGGATTAAATTAAGGTCAATACAATTTGACTGTGCAGATTGGAGGGCCGCAGAAACAATTACATACGTCCATGGTTTTTTGGATAAAAATAATAAATGGTAATAATGTTAGATTTAGTTTTATTAATTTATTCATTTTAATTCTTTTTTTTGGAATACCATGATTCCAATTTCCGTAATTGTGGTAGATTAGAAACGTATCGCGAGCCGTATCTGGCCATGGGTCGGCTTTCAGACAGCTCTTATCTAGAATATAAATAATGTTTCACTACAAAGAGCATAGTCTTTTCGATCAAATCAAGGCTAATGGTATATAAAGGTCTCTACTAAAATAGAAAATCAGTATTAGTATTATTGTTTAAAATATGCTCCTTTATAACTTATACAGATCTGTATACGTTCAAATCAACTGTCAAGATTTGCTTAAATAAATCAACCAATTTATTGTTTAGAACTAATCAAAAGAAATAGAACCACACTTTAAATCTAGTCAAGTCAAGCCATCAAGTGTATAAGTTGATTTATAGTTGGATTAAATATAGTTGATTTAAATATAGTTGATATAAATATATAGTTGAATTAAAGCATTTTCCACGTCTGATTTCAATACTGTATTAATTGAAATTTTTAAATTTATTCATTTCAAAGCAAAATTTATTTTAACTAAATAACCTTTTTTTCTAATTGCAAAATAAAAAAAGATCAAAAACTTTTTAGATGAACAAGATAATATACTTGTACGAGTATTTTGGATATATATTGGTATTGAATTTATAATTCAAATGATGTGTTAAACGAAACTACTGATAACATTTTATAAACCCAATCAATTTTTCTGAAATACGTAACACCCCAACTACCTTGATATAAGTACTTTTAACATTAACATTTTAAACAATTTCATTACCGAAAACCTTAATACTATATATAAACAATTGTATTTAAACTTTCTGAGAATTATAAATTTAAAGATTTTGGCATGTGAATATTATATAAAAATATATACTAGATATTTACAAAGTAGTCTCATAGTTTTTGATGCAATCAAATAAAATGTCTGAAACAGAGACTTTTCATACAATCAGTCAAGTCAGTTCGTCACACGGACAAATAAATGAATCTAAATTTACGTTGCGAGAATTATCAAATAAATCTTAATCGCTATCCAGAATTATGATACTAGACTCCTAAAAAAAAATTCATATTTATGTGTAAAAACGCGTGGCTAAAATCTCCATTGATAGAAACTTAAGAAATATTGATGGATTTCGATAATGATACAAAAAATAATCACGCAAAATAATTAGGATTAATTAGGTTATAATCAGTTATCTGTTTGTTTCATAGTTGAATATTTCTCAATATGTGTCATTTCTAAATTAGTTCTTAAATATATAAATATGCTGAAGTTTGGATAAGTCTAAGTGTAAATATAAAATAAAATATAGCAACTATATTTGAGCTTGAGCAGTCCAAGGTAATTTCATTACTTATTAGACCTTCTTTTATATATTACAATACTATTAAATAATAATAGTTTTTTCTTAATGATCTATTGATTCGTGAATTTCTGATAACCATATCTACATATTTTGTATTTTTTATAAAAGAAAAAATAAAAGTTTTATAATTTATTTTCAAAAACGTTACATGCTTATTTACAAGAAAATGTGTTGTAACATATTATACGAGTATTAGAACGAATATGGAGATTAAAAACATTATATGTAATTATATATATCTAATGTGTTGTGAGCAATATCGACTCAAACATTTCCAATGTCAAAGAATTCCAACCTTCTCGGAAATCTTATTTATTTAAAATAGAGTTTATAGTTTTATTTATGAACATACAATAAAAAAACCAAAAAAAAAAATTGATTAAATATTGAACTAGGAAACTTAACAAATATATTTTCATTCTGACCTTCCAAAAAGCGACAGTACAAATCAATAACATCAACAGATTGTAGAATGGAACCGATATTAAATATTGCAATGACTAAAGTAATTTACATTGCTGTCCAAGCTTTGTTTATGAATACGGAGCTAAAATTGTCAAAGCTCTAAGCTTAAGCAATGCAAATTTAGTTAATTTAGAATTTGTGGATTAAGACGCTTATCCACAGTATAAATTTAAAAGGGTTTAATTCCTGGTACTGGTTTATTGATTACCAAATCAATAAATGAACACAAATCAAAGAGAATTTGATAATTTTTTTTCAATAAATTAACACAAATCAATAACAATTTTGTGAAAAATTCCTAATACGTTTTTTAATTATTATTGCTTCAAGTTTTTATAATTTTTCTAATTTATTAAATCCTCTTTAATTACAAAGCAGTTACTTCAAATTTTTTAAATTACTTACGTTTAACGTAAATGTTGCCGGAACCGACAGTACACAAACATAATTAAAGCTTTAAAATAAAATTTCTTTAGCACGTGTCCTTAATTTTATCGAAGCTTCAGTTAATGAGGGTTACCTACAAACGAGTATGTGGTTCTTCCAACAGAGCACAATGTCCAGCCATGGTGTACGTTTAGAATGGTACTTTTACCATTGTTAGGTTATTTGTACTTAACATATCCTCTTCCGCCATTATTACTCGTTAAAGTTAAGGTGCAATGAATGCTAGTGTAAAAGTAACTTGTAATTACCCTTAAGTTCTATTCATTACAAAATGTAAAGATATTATTTTAAGCTCACGATTATTTTATAATTGCCCATGAAGACTAGAAAGACTGCACGCATATATTTTGCTAATATATTTATTAATAACTGTCATTATTTATTCAATTAACGTAATGTGATTAGATAAAGATAAGCTAACTATTTACTTATTTCTTATTAAAAAATTTTTTATGCCTTGGGACACAACAAAAATTCTATAGACATTTGAAATGATTACATTGAAAAGTTTTGTTTTTTCTATGAGTTCAAAGTATTTCGGTATTTCTACCTTTTATTGCTAATAATTTAATATTGATTTAAAATTTTTATTTTTTTAAAAATTACCCATACTTAGACTAATTGGTCAAATAAAAGTTCGATAGCTAAAATCATCAAAAGTTTTGAAATTGATGTGAAGCGAAATACCTTCTGTAATGATTAATCAACTTCAACTCATTAACTATTGAAGTGCCTGCCTCGACAGAAAATTAGATAAACTTACTAAATTTAAATGGCAATAAAATAAAAAGAATTACCAAAACAATTGCAAAATTCATGTTCTTCAAAGCAAAAGTAATAAATATAATAATAAAAGCGGATATTGTTGAATCGTTACAAAAAATTGTTTGAGACGCATACAATGTATTAGTAGTAATTAGAATAGATTCCTGAAATTACGGTGAAATTACGGAAAAGAAAACCTAATTAACTATATGCTTTTTGATACACCATAGATAATCTCATGTCTTTACATTTCTGCACTATATACCTTACTTTATTGTATGTAAATTTGGCATAATCAAAATAATTCAGCAATATAATAAAATATGATGGCATTGACTAAAAATAAATCATTGTTGATGGGTATTTGGCCATCTTCGAAACAGCTATATGGTCAGTTAAAAATTCAACAATTTAAAAATAAATAATAATTTTTGTTGCAATTTATTACTGTTCTGAACTTCCCTATTAAAGAATCTTCTTTCACTAACATGACGGAGTTCTCTTTATCCTCATCTTTCATGACATATTCCGCTTCTCTTAATACTCTTAATACTTAATAATTTAATACATTAAAAATATTAATGACAATACACATACAAAACTTTTAGAAAGAAGGTTAAGTAAGATATTGGATATTGTCCTGTAACCATTGAATAGTTTTTGAAATAAAATGATGTCAAGAATAATAATTAATTCTTCATTATCACTCATCTTCCTGTTTTCATCCACTTGATTACCTTAATGTGCAGTCAACTGAATTATCATTTCATCATTAAATTATGACCACTGATTTCTCTTCAAGTAGCGCAATTATTAACCAACAAAACTTCTTTATTAAAAAAAGTATTAATTGATATATGTGAAATAATTCTTCAAAATCTACTTTAATCTTTGCTAACCAATTAAAATCAACTAATATTATGAAATTGGAGTGTACTCACTTATAATACCAGATAAGCTGTCCACCTTGGACAGCTGTGGAATTTATTTCTGTAAAGAAACTAATTTTAGTTTAATAACTAAAAAGAAGAGTAACTGAATACAAAGTCTATAAGATTGTAGATCGTAGATCAAGTGGTGCAGTTCTGTAAGCAATCTTTACCTGAATGTAAGTAAAGTAAGTAAGTAAACCGATTAACATCTACGAACAAAAGAACTCTAAGTCCGCTTAAATAGATGACTTGTAAAAAGCTGATTATGGATGTTGTTAAGTAAACTTCACTTGCACTATACATTAATATGGCAAGGAGGTAATTACGTCTAATATTTATTTTCACTTATTAGTAATTTCTATTGAATACCTACGAGTGCATGAATACGTAAATTTCCCAATACATAATTTGATTAGAAAATAATTCTGAAATGTGCTGTACTAACGATCGTATTATGTAGACAGTCATTTATTGAATGGTTATCATGAACTAATACTCGCTTTTTGGTCATAATTATGAAGGATTCCTATGTAGGCATTCAAATCTGCTGTAGCATTTTTACAAAATTTAAACATTCTTTGATTAGAAGAATATCATCTGCCTTTCAAAAGACTATGCGGTCCACATATTCGTTAAATGATTGCATTTTTTGATACTTCTTGGATTGACTCATTTTTGAAATTGCTTTCAAATAACTGTAAGCATGTATGTAAATAGTAGTAAAAATAAGAAATTGGCAACACTGATGTGATACTCTGCATAACATGCATTTTCGGCATAGCCCGAAAGTGCGTAATTTGCCGTGCCCGAGACACTCTGCATATCATGGCCCTTACTATTATATTAATACATTTTGATTGCGTTGAAATTAAAAAGGTGTTATATTTAGTATGGATGTATGGTCATTTATAGTACTTTGATCCAAAATTGGGCCAATTTAGACATTTATTACTGAAGACCATGGCTACTCCACAAACGTCAGGAGGAATGATAACCCTCATCACCGTGGTCAGAATATAAACTGTTGTTGTTTTTTTTTTTTTGTAAAATTATTTTAAAAAAAAATTATTTTAAATAAAAATAATTGTGAGTGATCACAAGTGATCGTGACTATTAGCATAACACTCACATAGTATCAGCATAATTCTTATCAATAAGTGAAGAATTTGTTTAAAATATTTTATTCAATTAAATAAAGCTTTTGGATTTGGATTATTTTCTTCAGATCTGTTTAACATCTATTGGCAGTAATTCTTGAAAAATATTTTTAATCTAATTATCTGTATTGGCAGGATGGTAGAATTTGAACTTTGTGGAGGTTATGTATCCATTTCATTTGAGTTAGTGTGTGTTATTACAGTTGCCATTTACTATATCATACTCAAAGTTTACCCCGTCAAGAACAAGAAATACTTAATAAAAAACTCTTAATGATTAACATTTCCTTTCATCTACACATCTTCCAATCAAGAGTATTGAATGCATGTCAAGATAAAGTAATAAAATAACTGGATAGTGTCTATTTCTAAATGTCTATTTCTTTAGGAGTGAATTTGGTTTATTTTTGCAACTTGAATTGAGATACATATTTAAAAAAAAAAGAAAAAGTGTAATGGATATTTTCTGAAAATAAAATAAAATATAAATAAAAATAAAAATAAATTCTTCTACGTATAATAATTTACTTATCGAATTAATACTTGAAAATTAAAAATATATTTACGCACATATGAAACTATATTAAGATTAATAAAACTCAATATTGAATTTCCAACCATTTTTAATTTATTTATTTCAAAAGAGATTATTACTTGCTATAATTTAAATTTTTATATAAAAGAGGAAATATTGAATTTCATAATTTGTGAATTTCATATAAAATTTCTGTGATTGTTGTGTTGTGGTTAGAGCGCGTATGAAATTGCGTGATTTTAAGCCGAATTAAATTTTAATATAATTTTAGTCATATTGCATGGAAAAATTAATTTCATTTTACGATAGGCCGATTTAAATTGGTTTCTGCGGTGAAAAATATGTGTAAAAAAACCTTAACGTATTTTTAGCACTATAAAATCATTAACGATTTCAACTTTGATTGTTATTATTGATATTAAAGCATTTAAATTTTATTAATATTGCATATTTTCTTTAATTTATCAACAGTAAATTGCCACGCACATGCAGGCACGCGTTAATAAAAAGTGAATTTATTGTGCTGTTGCAAATAAATTATATGCACAATTTCTAAACGATACACGAAATACAATGGAAGCTTGGCAATAAAAAAGATTTTATCACATTTGAAACAATAAATCACAGTCACCGATAGCATCGAATAAAGTAACTCATACGCAAAGAGCCATTTCACTGCAAAGTCTCTTTCACAACAACCCCTACCCTGCCTTATACGACTTGCTTACGACAATTCAACAATACTGTACTTAATATTTGATGCAATATTCGATTTTCGTGTACTTCCAAATTCTTATAAATTATTTAAATATATATTTCATTTTGCAAAATCCCACTAAATGCGTTCAATCCGATCCAATTCAATCCAATCCAATCCAATCGATTTTATTTAGTGCTGCATAAAAGCATTATTTGCTGCTGCTGCTTCTTTTAAGTCGTTGCTTTCATTGTTTTTTTTTTGTTATTTGTTGTTTTTGTTTATTTTTTGTAATCAAGTGCTGTTCACTATTGACTGTTGACAGACATAAACAAATTGACTTTTTAGCATGAAGAAGCAATAATATTGACATTGCACAAGAAACTTTGTATTCCTCAACTAAGATATATAGCAAAAAAAAAAGAAAAATTGTATCAGAAAAGCATTAAATTTAGTTTAAGATAGGTTGGGAGAAACTCTTAAAAGAGCTATGTTATATTTGATTTCTGCAGTTTTTAAACTTTAGCTTCTGATACTACAAACATTGAAGAGAAACGATATCACTAAAGGGACTGAATATTTTAATTCTTTAATTCTTCATCTTTCTGCTCTTCTTTTCTGAAATCTTATTACAATTAAAGACTAATCCATGTATTGCCTGTAGTACATAATTGCACATATCAAAGATCATTTCTTATGACACTATCAGTATAAATATATCTATATATATATATCAGTATAAAGCTAAAGAGCAAAACTTCACACTCTAAAATAAAAAACATTTAGCTTCATTTTAAGCAGTAAAAAGATTGAGCATAAAATAATTAAATCATTGGGTACTCTAATTAATATAGTTTTTATATTAAATTGTGAAAGTGAGACTAACTAATGTAGTTAGTTTACATTTAAACAGTGAAAAATTGGATATTTTCGCATAAAGAACAGACCGTCCATCGATAGCTCTATAGTGACACTTGCCTGATTATTTCAAACTTGACAAATTTTCAGCAAATTATTGTTAAGTTCTATCTAGTACAATAATATGTTCTTGCAGATTAATTTTATTACTTTCAAAAACAATAATATAAAGATGGTTTTATGAAGCACGTGGCAGTTTTTCTTCCCAAGCGAAGAGTTAACTTCTAACTTAGTCGTTTCACAGACTTACGTTAATCCCACTCCCTTCACTTATAAAAATTTTTGACATTGAACCTTTTTGTCTATGCTTTTTAGGCTCCAATAATCTTCATCCCTGTAATGTAGTTCCAGCCGTTGAATCTTTGAGTTTTGTGGCGTTAGTTTCCATATAATTTCTTAAGAGTTGTTAGTAAGTTCAAGTTCCTCACTATAGCTTTTGATGCTTTTTAACAAGCAGAAGAGATAATATTAAGTGTTGTTCATAATTAGATTGAACAGAGACATAAAAAAAACTGAATAAGAAATTGAAATTGAAGAAACTGAATGAAATATTTACTTAAGTGCCCTATTTTTTTGTCAGAACTTTAAACCATTTTTGAACGTTCTTTTATAGTACAACTGATAACAAAAAAACAAACTATCATTCAATGTACTACTCACAAATAATATTTCTACAAATCGATTAGCTTAAATGTGGTTATAATGATCAAATAAGAGAATCAAAAGGTATAAGTAATTGGTCAAAATTATCGTCATTTTTTTGGTAAATAATATATTTTCTGTTAACATAAAAAATCATCTATAATCAATGCGAGAATCGAAGGACGAAAAAGGACCCAAGTAGTTTCGTGGTCTACTTCGACTAATCCTTCACTTCATATATATATATATATACTTTCGCCAGTTATCATTTTTTGATTTATGTTCACATTATTTTCATTATGAATAGACAATGCAGAAATTCCAAATTTCATAGATAGTTTTTATTTTAATAATCACAAAATTGTTAGGCATCAATGTCTCTCTTTTGTGTTCATGTTAATATAAAGTAAACATTTTCATAACATTCTAAAGTTATTGTAAGTGAAATGCATTTTCTAAGTCTGGTATTATTTATTTATCATTTGAAGCTCTTTGAAGCGCAGAAATTCAAGCGGAATTTGACGGCATGGACTAAGGAGCGATACTCTTCAAGAATGCAAATTTCTGTGGAGTGAAATTAAATAATGTATCACCTGCCATGAAAAGTGTTTATTTATGCATTTCAATGAATGTAGAACTATTTATGCTAATGACGGTAGAGCTACATTAACAAACATTCCGAATCTACTACAAACGAATTCACTACCCACAAAATGCACTGAACTCATTGAAAACTTTGAATGCATTGGGTTTGCTGAATTCATGAAAACTTATTTTATGCTAAATACACACTATGAAGAGTTGCAGTTGATTATGAGAATGTCATTATATATTATTTTATATACAAGTGCACTGTCTTAAGATACTCTTCCAAAGTCAAGAAACTGTGATTATTTAAATTCTTTGTATAATTTCAGCACTTGCTTTGTGAATAATGGAATATCTTTTGACAATCGTTTTTAATTTTGTTAACAATAATTTCACATTTTTCGCTTAAAAAAAATTTCGTTTTTTTGACAATTTCTGTATGAATCTCTTCTGTTTAGTAAAATGTGTTGAGTAAGATCCCGTGTTCCATACGCTTAAGTGCATTTTTTGTTCCAATGCACTTTCATCAATTCACACGCATTTCTTGCTTTCCACTTGTATTTCACTCACTTTCTACTACTTTCTCACTTTTTCACTTTTAATTCTTTCGAGCTTACAGTTTTTTGTTGCCTTGGCAAAATCCTTTTGACAATTACACTTAACTTTGCTTAGAACACTCGTGTAACTCTTTTGCTTTCGACTACAATTGATGTACTTCATATTTGCTCTGCACTTCAAAACAGCAGAAATTCTTAAAAACAAATATTCGCAAAAAAAATTTTGAAAAACGAATGTCGAACCAAAATCTGATTCAATTGCAGAGATATTCACGCTACACCTTAGAGGCATAAGTATTTAACAACGATAATATCACAAGATTTTTTTACATAAATTACTTATTATTATTATTTAATTCTTTAATTACCTATTTTTTTAATTTTGTATTTTATAATTCTGAAGTTCTTTTTTAATCTGCACTTCTTTTCAATTGTTCCATTTTACGGACATTAAAAAATGGAGTCATATGTTAACATACTTAGAAACATTTATCTGTCAGTATGATATCCCCCTTGATTTTAATACACTTGTTATAATTATTCTCTAGTTATAACAAAACAATTAATCTCTGGTTCTTGATGTCATTTATGTAGTGGTTTACTAGAAGATGTGCAAAATATTCCTCCATGATAGCTAAGACCCTTGCATCTCTCCAAGAACTATTTTTGTAGAAATTTTTTTTTAAATGTGAGAAGAGCCACATGGAGAACTGAACACAAATAATATTTCAAACCATGTTTATCCAAAGATTTCTTGGGTACTTATATCATTTTTTTCAATAACTCTAATTTTTTTATATCATGTCACCTCTTTATTGATGAAATAAAATTCAGTTGATTCCATTTTCTTTATTCTATTCCTGCATCGTTAGGTTTTATTAGATTTAATATTTCTATTTTGCTTCGTTTTAATCGTACTTACCAGTAGTGTAGCTGGGAAAATGCTAAAAAGGAAGTAAGCTACAAATATTTTTATTTCCAGTGTTTTCACAATTTAATAAATATTTATACTATGAATTAAATTGTGTAGGAGATCTATGCCACAATCCTCCTGAATACGCCACTGGATTTTATTTTTTCTAGTTTTATATTTTTATTATATTCTTTTAATTTTTTTTTATATTTTTTGTAATATATTATTTGTTTTTTTTTGTATTTATTTATATTTCTTTTATATTTTTTATATTTTTCTTGTATTATTTTTAAACAATTTTTATATTTAATATTTGTTAATATTTTTAAATCATTATTGATGTATCATATGGACTTTTGCCAATCTTTCATGGTACTTAAACATATTTTTTATTATTTATTCCTTGGTCATAATTAATTATCGTTTAAAGTCCAATTGCTAAAAATTTTGACAGCACCTTGCGTTACTAGGTTTATAAAAGTGTCACAAATACGACGTTGCGACATCAAATATTTTAAAAATTTTCAAAACACTTAATCTCAAGTGTATGAAACGTGAGTTTCATGTAGTTATCTCTTTCTAATTTCATTTTGCATTTCACTTTTTTTAATCATATGAGTGAACTAAAACAAAGAAATATAAAGTTTTTGTATATCTTTTTCATTCATACTATAATCATAAACTATTAGGTTGTTCGGAAAGTAATTTCGATTTTTCCCGACAGAGGATGTAATTGCAATTTCTTGCACCCATCTTCATACTTAAGCCATATAATTTTTATATGCTTTGAGAGCTCATATAGCAAGGCTTGTGTGTGAAAAATTCATAGCAGTTTTTGGTTGGTGTCCTTTTAAATATGGAGAGCGATAAGCAGCATTTTCGACATATCTTACTGTTTTACTACAGAAAGGGTAAAAATGCTGTTCAAGCCAAAAAGAAATTGACTGGTGTGTATGGAGAAGGTGTGTTGACAGTACGCCAGTGCCAGAACTGGTTCACTAAATTTCGATCCGGCAGTTTTAATATCGAATATGCACCACGTTTGGGAAGGCCGGTTGAAGCTGATAACGATGCTATAAAAGCATTAGTTGATGCGAACTGGCGAATAATAACACGTCAGATCAGATTGAGATTAAGTTTATTAAATTCAACAGTTTATGACCACTTCAATGGCCTGGGATTATCCTCGAAGGTCGTAAACTGTATTCATTATACGAAAACTGTCTTTCATTTCTACAAAAAAAAAAGGATTTACTTTTCGAACAACCTAATACATAAAAATATTATTTAAAACCATTTAAATATAAACCGCCTAATGAAAAGTATAGTTCACAAAATTTGGTATCTCTACAGCAAATACTTCGTGTGCCGGTGTAAAAGATTGTGAACGGTCTACATAGATCGTATATAAAACTCATACACTCTGCGTAGATTATATATAAGAATTATAGAAGTGAATTATACGTTAAATTTATTTCTGATTTAATATTTTGGTGGTCAATGTTTTCTTTTTTTGACGAACGTTACTAAAGGTGGCTAAGCCTGTGATTTTATAAAATGGGACTTTACTTAAGAATTTTACTATTATTTCAAATAATTGAAAGAGATAATATTGCATAGGTTTATATAAGAGCGTTATAAAACATTTGTTATTAAGTTAAAAGTCTGTAATAGATTTTCATTTGAAGGGAATTTAGGAAAGTATATAAATATATTATTGGTTTTATTACAAAAAAAAAATTTATATTATTTTAAAATATAAATTTTTTAAGAGTATATATGTAAGAAAATGGTTAATAATATTTAATGATTAATAATAACTGTTAATGTTTAATAATAATTGTTAATAAAGGTTCGCACACGAGAATAAGCTTTACTGTTTAACTCCTTTTACAAGTGCACTGCATTCAGGGTTACTCTGCCGCCGTACTACTTTTCTGTACATATATGTAAACTAATTTGTTAACAGTAATATTGTACTCATTTTTCTTGAGATTTGATTCTTCAAGATTTTATTTAATTCCTTAATTGAAGGAGTGACAAGAGTACAATGAAAATTTTGGATGACATTCTTCGGTGTTGGTTTATGGTCGTACAACAATTACTCTAAATACCCCTAATATTTATTTATTACAAATATTTATTAATATTTATATTATATCTATATAAACCATATAAAGTGAATTTATTATAGAGAGGTTTCGAAAAGTAGTGAACTACAACAACAAAAATTATTTTGCTGTTGACTTTTGTACTTTATTATTAAAAAATTTTAATATTAATCTTATATTTTTTGTCTTAAATTTTAATCACTCGCAATGCAAAGTTCTTTGACAATTTTTGAACTGAAAACGGTATATTACACTTTCTAATCATATATATTAGAAAAAGTATATACTATAATATATATGTTAAATATTTCAATATATAAACAATCATAAACAATACCATTTTAGTTTAATTTACTTCTTCTACGTAATGAAGTACTTTATTTTTCCTGTCCTTTTACTGCATGACAATAAAAAATGTGAAAACTTTTATCTGACATAGTTTTGAAACCTTAGCAAAAATTGATAAAAATGTTGAGAGAATTGTTTGTAGCAGCTTTTGCTAGTTTGCTGACTTAAGATAAACGAAAAGTTTATAAAACTCAACAATCACAAGTGAAATCCATTAACTGCTTTCCAAAATTTCCCACAACTTTAGTGTTTTTCCTTGCAAAAAAATTTTTTCCCTTGGTTTTAATGTATGTTTATTTTGTTTAAAGCTTTATTTCGTATATGTTTGCTTTATTTTTATTTATTCTTTCAATATAAACACTATTTCCCAGCAACATTTTCATCGTCAACAACATCAAAAACACAGCATCTGAACAAGAAACTGAACCAGGAACTACGACAGCAAAAAGTACAACAATGTCATACTCAGTTCCATAGACAATCACATTTCCAGTAGAGCGATTTGGATCTATTTCGGTGTATTGCGTTATTTATGCGTGCATTTCCATTTTTCTGCACATCCATTACAGTATTTCCGTTACTTTCGAACTTGGCACGACCCTACGGGCTTTACTTTATTAGAAACTTACTGTGAGGAGTATTGTGAGTATTAGTTGCAAAAGCATACAAAAAGGTTAAAAATACGGGCGAGCAGAGATGTAAGAAAGATTTATCACTAGAACCCCTTTTTTCTTTATTCACACAAGAACAACAACAAGTATGGAAAGTCGGTTAGAGTTGGTGTAAAAGTGCTTTTAAATTACCTTTGCAATGCGTAAATTGTTAAAAGCGTTGCCGCATAGCACAGAAATCCTTTCTACTAAAGGCTTAGGAAAGCGGTAAATTAGGGATTGGTTGCTTTGAGTTGCTCTTCGAATGCTCGTATAATATTTAATGCAGCAACCATTTTAAGGTGTTGCTTATAGCTCGTTACGACCTTCTTTGTAGTATTGCGATAGGCAAGTTCCAACAGTTTCGGTAAGATTGCTTATTAGACGCTGCTTGAATGAGCTAAGTCTAAATTTCGCCAAGGAAAGTAAAAAACGGAAGCTGGTTAAAAAGTATAAATTGAATAAAAGGTTCCATTGAATTGAATAAAGTATAAATTAGCATAAAAATAGCAATCAAAATAATTTTTTATGGCTTTTAAAATGTATTTTGTGGAAAAAATAATATATTAAATGTTTTAAAAAAGGATAGCAATTTATTTAAAATTTTTGGAAATGAAATAAATCTTCAAAGTTAATAAACGAAATGAAAAATGTACACTACATTCGGTATGAGGCAGTTTTAGAAAATTTTATAGCTTTTAAGAATATTATAAAATTACTTCAGCAAAATATATACAATATATACTTCATATTTTATATTTTATACAATTAACAAAAAAACAATCCATAGATATATGCATAATACACATATAATGTGTGTATTAATGTGTGTGCCCTAAATATGAAAGCATTAACAATAAACACTACACATTGACAATAATGGATAATTTTAGCCAGGTGTCCTGTTCTTTTCACAAAATAATCATAGAAAAAAACAGAGTTGATAAGGAGTAACTAGTGGTTACTCATATCAGTTTTTTTAAATATACTACACACAATCTTTGATGATTCAAAACATAACCGGTTAAGTCAGGTCAGCGTTAAAGTTAACACTTTAGTTTACATAAGACATGTAGTGATCACACAACAATCTTAGCATAAAAAATCAATTACTGCTAATGACCTTTAAAACATGGTTTTTAAATGCAACAACGGCTTCTTGCGTCGTTATCCACTAAAATCATTATCCACGCAGCTTATTCTTGACGTTCGGGAACATGAGGAAATTATTGAGTGCCAAATCAGGACTCTACTAATACGGATGATCAATTCGATTTTAGAACGTGCGGTTGGATGAGATGAGTGAGCACTCGTTTTGTTTTGATGAAGATGGAGAATGCTCCGACGGCGCTTGTTTGTAAAGTTGGTAAAGTTGCCACATAATTAGTTTTACCGAAAAAATAACTGACCATTTGTTTCAAAGTGCTACGAGGGCGAACACATTTTCTTAGATTTGGTTTATCTTGAAACACTCATACTCGTACAGTCGATTGCTCTTTACGTTTCGGCTCATATGAATGATTCGTCACCTGTTACAATCTTATTCGAGTATACGCCTTTTGAAATACTGTCATAGCATCTTTTTGAGATTTTGTCAAATGATAGGGGATGAGATTCAACAAGAATAAACGTATCTCACGGCAACATTTTATATATGCTGGCAGAACTAATGTCTAGGGTATTACGCTGTGCACAGCATCAACGTTCTCAAGAACAACAACTAACAATTGATTAAAATCATTATACCAATGGCAGCTTTTCACAGTAGCAAAAGATGGAGCTATATCGCCAAATGTGGAAGTAAGTTTATCGATGCACTCTTATCTTGATACTCGTAATCCACGTCGAAAATTGTATTAAATCATCATACGAATCCCTCGTGCGTTAATTCCATTTTTTCGCAAATACATAATTAAGAAAACACTGAAGATAGCACAAATAACGCTCTTTTGACAAAAATTCTAAGGTAGATTATGATTAATAATGTTAAACTTTTGTATGGAAATGTCAGATGGCACCTAACAACAATGCCAAGGCTCAAAATATAAATAGTGTCTATAGTATTTAAACATATCTTACAAATTTGTCTAGCGAACTATGAATCGAAGATATACCAAAATCAATTAAAATATGGATTAGACCATTCTCGAATTTACGCATATCTTGACATAAAAGTATTATAGTTCTGATATCTAAAATTTCTTGTTGCAACATTGAATTGTCGCTGACGTAACAGAATAAACTTCCATATATTCATGTCTTCTTCAGGCTTAGAATTCGCTGAACTCAATTGAAATTCGGCATGTTTATGTACTTGCAAACTTTTAACATCCGCTGACTCTGAATCTATGGTATACATAAAGCATAGGTTGCGGCTTTGTGTGATACTCTTCAGCAACTCTTCTATTTTAGAATGTAAACATAATATTTTTTGGCGTTTTCTGCTGAACCACTTACTTTTAGCTGTCGTTCGCAAAAATCCACTTACTTTACTTTGACTTTGTTTTCGATAGTTTTTAAAAATCTTCTCAGTTTTTTTTCGCAATGAACTAAGCTTGTAAGCTTATCAACTGAAAATTGGGAATAAGAAGCACATCATTTGATAAGTTTATACAATTTTAAAACTTACGTATCTTTACATATTTATATGAATATGTATATACAAGGCTTGCAGTTGCTGGTATTATATATCCTTGTAAGCCAATTGCGAGTTGCAACCTTACATGGCACTGGAAACACACTGAGCTGGATTTATGTGAGCATGTGAGTTATTATCAATTCGTTGTACAGTTGATGTGGCAAACAGTTGCCATATCTTGATGTACCAAAGAGTCTGGTAAAGTAAGTTTTATTGCTCTACGACACAGCTGAAAGTGTAGTATACTGTAGTAGTTCAGTATTTTGGCAAATGCATACATATGCAGATATACGTGCTCATGTGAACTATGCGACTATGTTTTCAACTAATCCTATAAGCTCTTTACTCCCGCTTTACGCTTTCATAGCTTGCTATTGTTAGCTGCAATTGCATTTCAACTGAGACGAATTTAACATATCCAATTTTGTATAAAACTGAAATGAATATAAAATGTTTTCGCCAATAGATGTACAGTATCAAGTTAAAAGTAATTTTATTTTACCTCAAACGATATTGAAATATATTGAGATTAATATCAATGTGCATTTAAATTTAAGCCACATTCGATGTAATGTTTGGTGTGGTCTGAATATATCTCTGAAAAACCGCCGAATTACCGATAAAAATCAGTGCTGGTAAGCAAGCAATAAAATTTAAATAAAACAGAAAATGGTATCGTTTTTTAACTTTACAACACTAGTATTCAAAACGAATTGGAAAAAAGAAAAACAAAATTTTAATAATCAAAAAAAATGTATTAATATCTAGTATCTAAGAATCTTAGAAAATTAGGATGAAATAAGACTTTATTCCGATTTCATAAATGTAGAAATAAAAGTATAAATTTCGTTTCTGTAAAACATTCAAGTTGGAGTTATCATACTTATTAGGTAGAAAATGTTCAATACTAAGAAACTTAAGTTAATTTTTTTTTAATATTTCATAAAACACTTTTTAATAATAAGATCTAATAATAATCTAACATTCATTATACCAAAACACTAGTAGTTCTGACTGCAATGTTATGATCTTTTTATATCAGCACCCTAAAATCAGAATTTTTTAAAGAATTTTAAAACTTTAAGTAATAAAATAATGATAAAAATAATATCGTTATATATATCTCTGGTTGATTTGGTTTTAATCAAGGCAGTGCTTCATCTTTTCTCCAAAAGTTTTAAAACCAATATACACGGTTTATAAAGAAGTACACGGGCTTATTAGTTCATAAGCTTCCATAATCGAATATTTTGATTTTGAGATTAAGCATTTGCACTCTGGCTGAAAGGAATACACAATTGTTCGGCATATTACTCACTAGTCAGTTATTTGTTGGCATTGGCACGAGTTTCATCACTTCCATCAAATACGATTTTTGTTGCACATTCACATCAAAAGTTCTTATAGAGAGTAACAATGCACTCAATCTATTGGTTACCTACAATCAGATCTCTCTGATTTGGGTACCCGGACATAAAGGACACAAAGCTGACGAAAAGCCGGATCTTTATGCTAAAAAATAGGTAAAACAGACATTCATTGGTCCATCTTCCTTCTTCCTTCATTGGCTTCAATAAAAAGAACACATAGCATAAGACCAAAAAATGGATACAACAAACAATTATACAATATTGGAATTCCTGATTTCTGATACCAAAATAGCAAATATCGTTCTCAATCTAAACAAGAAGAGTTTAAAGTCACTCTCTGGTGCAATAACAACCCACGCTGCCTGCCAATAAACACTCAAATTAGGCATATCCGACACAAATATTTGCAGATTCTACTGTGATGAGAAAGAATATGGAATATCGGATCACCAACTATGTTGCACTAGGCCACAGAAGACATAAAATTTTAGGTGCATACTAAATAGAGGATGAAAACCTTCAATAGAAGGAGCTGGTTCTTGTTCTCGAGACACTACATCCCCAAATACAAAGGGGTGCACAATTACTCAAACTGGTCGCAGTGCATAAAGGCTTTAGCCTAACCTATAAACCATAATATTATGGCAAATGTGGACTATGAAGATCATGATGAGGATGATGATGTGCATAAAGGCTTTAGCCTAACCTATAAACCATAATATTATGGCAAATGTGGACTATGAAGATCATGATGAGGATGATGATGTTCCAGTATAGGTGTAACTCTCCTAAGCATCAAGTAGTTTCTTATAATATCTCTATGTCATCGTAACAACCAAACTATTTAGCGCTACATCTTTCATAAGACGGGTTGACACTATTATATACTATAGACATAACTGTTATTGCTTCTGTTTTGAAACATTGCTATTAGTAAAGAAAATTATGCGGAATGGAGGACTCTTACAAACTTAACTATATTATTCTATTGTGTATATAGACTCAATTGTTGTCTTTTTTTTATTTAGTTTTACTTTTTTCGATTTAATTAAGTTTTCATTAATTTTATATTCGTAAAAGAAAATAAAAATAAAAGAAAACAAAACTAAGTCCGATGAAGCCAATTGTGAGTAAGTCACACGCTAGGCCATTTGCAGAGATACGAAATAAATCTCTGGAGTTCGCTTGATTTCAAGATGACAAATAAAAAAATTATGCCTAAGGCAAATATAATCCACAAATTTTTTATTGAGATTGTTTTTATGTAATTTTCTTACAGTTTTTTTTCTGAGTCTCTTTTTTCGTGATTATTACTTTGGCTTCGTTTTTAGCATTTGTTTTGCACAATAGCAACGAAAATGGCAACGTCAAATTAAGGTTTTTATGAAAAATAAACAAATTATGACGCTGCAGGACGTAAAATTATCAGAAAAATTTCAGTTTTCCTTATTTGCTTTCTTCAATCGCTCCATGGATTTCAGCAGGAACTGTTGACTTCTCTTTGTTTTTGTTGCTTTTTTTTCTATTATTATTGTTATTGTTGTTGGTGCTGAAGCTGGTATTGTAATTCATTCATTCAATCATTTTGTTTTATTTTCGTTTCTGCTATTCTTCAGCTTTTTAACATTTGCTTGTAATTTATTTTTCTTGTGTTTTTCTTTGCGAGTCTATTTGACTTTTTACAAGACAAGAAACAAAAGAGAACAACTAATAACCAACCGGAAGTCTTTGTTTAGTTTCATTTGTTAATTAGAAGATGAAAAATTTATTCCTTAAGGCTTCTGTTTTCTTTTTGTTTTCGTAATCATTTTTCGCAAGGTGTTCGTATTATTTCCTTCGTTTCCATTCCTTTCTGTCACAACTTGTGATATCCTGTCTCTGCAAATGAAGTTGAATTTAATGGCATTCAGTTTGATGCCTTATTATTTGTTATATTTATTATGGGAATGGCTTAATTTAGTTCAAAGGTGTGAATGACGCATTGAATTTCTTGTCCTTCTTGTCTGTTAAGCTTGAGACAATTTTTTTTTATTAAAAAGAAGTTTTTATAAAAAATTGCTAAATAATGTCAGAAAGTCTCTTAAGAGTACGATAAGGGTTAAAATAATATAAAAGTATTTGAAAGGGATGTACAATTTTTGTAGTTGATGAGGATTTAATTTTTTACATAGATTGTAGTTTTTTCAGTGTCTGAAAGGAATACATTCCAACCAAAATTTATAATCTGTAAGAAAAATATTTCTTGTTGATTTTAGTTTTAAAATTGAAATAGAGATGTAACTACGATTAAAACAGATTTACTGTTATGCATAATTTAGAAGTAATTCCTCAGTTCAGGTGGAAACTCTAATTGATATTCAATTCTTTTCATAACATTTATCTATCCAAAAATAAAATTATACATTTAAATAAATTATAAATTTTTAGATTTTTAATTATAAATAAATAAATAAATGAATTACTAAGTCAAATCTTTCATAAAATTAGGTCAATAGAAGTAACAAATCCAAAACAATTCTGAGACATTAAAAGTATATTTAGACACTGATTTTAACAAAATTAAGTAAATCTACTTACAATAAACGATGTAAGTGTTTTGTATTCTGGCGCTCCTTTTCTTAAAGATCAATTAGCGTTACATCTGCTATTACAAAAACTGCTTCCGCCGAAACATTACGGTGATATATAGTTGAGCTCCCAACTTTTTAATCACAACTATATATCACTGTACTGTCTCAGCGGAAGTAGTTTTTGTAACAGTAGGTGTAACTCCAATTGATCTCAAAGAAAAAGAGCGCCATGGAGTATACAGCGAGAAAATTACTGTCAACTATATTCAACAAGATCAGAAGCAAACCATTGAAATGTGACAACATAGATACAACAATAGCACTCAAGGAAGATGAATAGCTCGACTAATACTAAATATAATCATCTTGCACAAATGGAAATCGGGAGTCACAGATTACTATCTCACGCAGGTGTTGTGCAGACATGAATATTTTTGCGATTGCCTGCACCACATGGGAAAAGCGGTTCCACCCGACTGCATTTATGGCGACGGAGACTGTGGTGACACAGAGCACACCTTCTTTTACTGTAATAGGTGGCTTACAGAATAAATATAATAGTTCAGAATGGACCAAAAAATCACGAAAATATAGTAAAATAGATGAGAATAAATCCAGTGGCGTGCGATAAAGTCGTATGTGATTCAAGTCCTCAAAGTGGAGAAATTAGACCTTGGAAAGAGAATCAGAAACTAGGAAAATAAATAGTGCAGATACCAAGAAAATAAAAGTGGAAGTCTGAATGCAAATCGAAAATCACTAAAGCATGGTTTGGAATGCCAATATAAAAGAGACCTTCTTCAAAGTAATGCAAAAGCGGTTTAGAGGGGGAATAAGTTTCTCCGATGAGGGAGTGCTTTAATTCGTATATTAGATATTAATGTTATGATGTCGGGCATACTGTTCCAGTAACGATCGGTCTAACGGTGTATAAAACATTCATCACATAAATAAAACACTATGTCACCGTATCGTATGTGGGTGTTCATTTGGATAGAAAACTAGTTTGTGGCAAATATCTTAAGTCTGAACGAACACAAATTAAGCTGAAGGCACAAAAAGTTTATTGGTTATTAAGAAAAAACTCCAAGTTACGTCTAGACTATAAATTGCTACTCTATAAAAGGTTACTTAAGTCAATCTGGAACTATAGCGCTGGACTATGAGGCGCCATAGTTTTATACATATAAAAACATAATTAACTTCTTGCGTAAGAATAATTATTTTAGAACGAGTTTGTAAAGTTAAGATCTAGTTATGGTCCTTACGAACTCAGTAGGATTCAGTAAGTAATTCATCCACAACTCATATAAATTTTTGCGTATGAGAAAAAATAAATCATAAAAGCAAGTAATATAACCCGTTTGGATATTTCAAAAATGATTGAATGGACTGCTTCATCCGTCCGTATACTAATCTAACAGTTACTGTACTGCAGAATATTATTTTTCTATGCGATGATGTGAGCAAAACAGTTGAAGTATCAGAAGAGCACAATAGTGTTATCTTAAGCACACAGTGTTATCAGTAAAATTAAAAATGAAATATTCATTCTGGTTAACAAACCATAGTGAAATTTTGTTTGGTAGTAAAGTGCATTGGTACCAACTTTATATGTTTATTTCCTAATATTTTGGTGATTATGTGGCGTAAAAAATTTTATTGGATAGTTGTGACAATTTTTGAACAAACTTCTAAACAATCTAAATACATTTTTAGAAATATTGCATAGGCTTGCAGTTTTGTCAATAAGTTAAATAAAACCCAACTGAAAAATCTTCTGCATTAATTTAATATACTTATATTCTACATTTAAATGCATATATGTTTATATAGAAATTAATGCAAAGACTTTACTTGAGCTTATCTGCACTCTCTAATGACATTTGCATTTTGTTAGGAATATTTTGATTATAACATGTTCAGAAACCTTCAAAGGACTTTCAAATAGCAATTTTCCTTCAAATGAAAATTTTCAATTATTTTAATACTTAAGATAAAGACTATAAGGAAAATCCTGCTCTTGAATAATTTTCTTTGACGGAATTAGATAAGCTTAACTTCTCGTACGCCAAGCACTTTCAAACTTATGACAGCATTGCAGCTTTAAAATTTTTGTCAAATAACAAACAAAAATAATTAACAAACTTTTTCGAAAGAACGAGCAATTTGTAGAAATCAGCTGCAACCCATTGAACTAAGACTTAAACCAGAAACCACTGAGTACAAGTCAGGCACATCTTTCCTCCATGCTCTCGCAGGCTAGTCGTGAAAGTGAACGGAATTAAATTGGGCGCGCGCTTTTTGGAATGGAGAAACTTTTTCATTTGCAGTTTTAAGTTTAAGTTTGCTAATGCGACACGTTGGCCTTATTTGGAACCAACAGTTCAATGCTGCCAAAGCTACTGGAACTTATGCTTCCGCTTCATCTTTCAAGAGCTTAGCTATTTGATTATTTGTCTTGTATTTCCGGTCGTTAAGTGAACCAAAGTTATGTGAGTATAATGAGCAAACGGTTTTATCTTAATGTGCACTTACAGTCGAGCTTATATTTTTAGTAGTCACTCGTACTGCCGATGCAAAAACTCTTTTGCAAAGTCTTCATAAACATAAATTCATGATTTATTTGTAGTTTGAGAATTTATAAATAAACAACAACACAAGCAGTCATTCAATCCTATGTGATTTGTAGATATAAAATATTTTGTTTACTTAAGTTTTTCTTGTCTTATGATTGTATTGTATTCGGCTATGTTGCATTAAGCAGAGTGCCAACTTATAACAAAAGTTTTGCATTCGCTTCAATAGAAATCAAGGATGCACTGCTTTCAGTTTTATTTTTTATGACAGGAACAAAAGTTTCTTTATACTTCCATTTACATTTCATGCCATTAGCATTTATCTTATGAGATTTTAGATTTTTTACGAAGATTGGCAGTGATATTGCACTAACATATTATTTATTTAGAGGTTGGCTGTGAAATCACACTAAATAATTTTAATAATAATTATAAAAACATCAAAAATGTTTCACTAAAATCAACTGTCTATAAAGTCTTTGTCTTTATCTTCTCCCATCAGCATATGGGTTAAAATATTCCCCAAGCAAGGCACACCTATTGTAAGAAGTGAATAAAATCCAGCAGCCACCATCCCGTACTCTATTGTTGTATAACTGGAAGCGTATTGGTTTTTACTCAACGTATCACAGCGAAGTTAAAATCTGATACCACGGAATGCAACTGGCCGCATTTATGGTTGTTCTGAGTGAGTTCTGTTAGGCTGTGTCTGGGTGTTAACATCTTAAATTTCATCGGAAAAGTGTTACGTTTGTGAAGTTATCTTTTAGTGCTGTGATTGAGAGAAAGGGGTTGGAATATTTTTGTAGTAAGTCATACCTGTCATAAAAATAGACTAAAGTCCATTAGGCACCAGCCAATTCCGTGCGTGAGTTTCACTTGTGTTTCACAATAGACAAAAGACGTATGTTATGGTTAGGGTATGTACTTTAAATCTTGGTAATCTGTGCTTTTCATTACTTGCCCATACCGATGGAAATGGTTTTCCTTCCGGTTAGAAGACAGTTAGCATACATAAATTTATTAATTATATATTATAGTTTTATCAAAAGAATTACGAAGATTATTCTAGAGATTCAATAGTTCTACAAGTTATCTACTTTCGGTTATATAAACCAAAATTTAAAATTTTTAAATCGACTTTACATTTTTTTTATTGCGTGACTTTTTTTATCAAATGGTTTCATGATTATATATTATAGCATGTATCGTAAATTGCGTTAAATATCATTAAGAAATTTTGACAGACAGTGCTAAAACTAAATAGAATATACATAAGCACACTTTTCTGGTATCGCATTGGCTAGCATAACGTAACCTAACCACACTTTTCCACTTAGTTCTAATTAGTGCTTATGGAATGTTTCTGCACTTGTCAATCGAACAGCCGATTATGCCTAATATCATTTCTCACTACGTTTCATTTATAGAGGTTGCATTACCACTGTTCGAAATCTTAACTATTAATAAGGAAAAATCAAGCATAGGGCGCTTCGCAGCACAACACCCGACCCTGGGTTCCGGCGAGCGGAACTTCGGCGAAAAGGTTCTTTACAATGGATGTAACTACATATTTTATAACTATGTACAACTATAACTACTTTAACTTAAACAAGTGGGTTTTATTTCACATATTTATTAAATTAATAATCCAGTTGCAGAAAGAGTCGTATGTAAATTTATTTTAATTATATTAGTGAAAGGTGATAAATTTTGGTTTAGTTTTCCTTAACTTTCGTTGGTGCTGCAATATAAAAAATATGTTTTTGATTACTTAGAAATGTACAAATGTTACTTTATCTAGAATATATTGGAAGCTCACCATTCAACAGCAGTTAAAAGCTAACTACAACATGACGGCATCGAACCAATTATTGCCTAGTACCCTTTTCATTGCCAGATAAATCCAAACGGTCAGTCTTCATTGCAGCCAATGAAGCGTTTGCTGCTTGACGAACATGGGCAGCTGCAATACGTTCAGCTTTTAAGATGGTGAAAGACTGCTCTTGATCACAACCATCAGCGCCTTTTTCATTTGAGAACTGGCGAGAATTTATACCGTACTTGACTACATCAGCATACGACATTGGTTTCTTTCCGTCCATGATACTAAAATCTTTGGAAATTTATTGAATAAAAATTTAATTTTATTTAGCAACACGTTTCGTATAATTTTTATACGAAAAATACGGAACAACAAATTTTTTAAAGAACAGAGAAAATTTTGATGTTATTTGACAAGTTTGAAAAGAGTGAAACGAATATATAATGCAAATGTAACTATGTTTCATATTAATTATTTATTCGTCCTTTTTTCTTTTGTATGCATAATGTGTGTAACATGATTGATTTTGATTTTAATTTACAAATTGAGTAATATTATAATTAACTATATTATAATAATAATATAATAGTAATAATAGTTATAATAGTAATTATAATTACTATTATAATTACAAATAAATAATATTATTATTATTACTATATAAAATAGTAATATAATTTAGAAATATTAGTTAAAGAGTTATTAAATAATTCAGTTTTATATATGTTTCAAAGTCAATGGAAAAGAGTTTTAGTAATAATAATGTGATCTATATATTTAAGAAGAACTATGTAAATGTAAATGCAGAGCATAAATTGACTAATCAATATCCCTTTTTTTTAAAAAATAAATATGTAAACTTAAATGCCGAGTATATACTGACTAATCAATATCCTATTATGTATAGTTAGCTCAAAAATTTACTTGATTTAATTTAAAAAAAAAATTCACATTTCAAATTTTCAAATTACCCCTCTTCCATTAAAATGGTTTTGTTGCAAATCTCACTTTTAAACAAACAGACTTTACAATCTACTAAAAATAGGTCATTATTAAAATATCGAAAAAATTTATAAAAAGCCCAACTTTTCTACAGAACTGGAGAGCGCCACCTACTACGGTTAATATTTCTAAGATGTAATCGCAGCTCAACCGAATTAAATGGGCGAGCAAGAAATCATATTATTGCTGAATAAATAATAATAAATTTATATGATTGATTAATAAAGTTATTACATATTACTGGCTAGCCATCTTAAAATTAGACGCGATTCACTTAGACCACATTGTGATGCCATCATTTTAGGAATACTAAAACAGCTTCTACACCGCAATGTTTTAATAAAACGAACAATATTCATCTTCATAACACCCATATTTGCAATATCGGACAGACGCTGGAGAAAGTGGGACCTTAAATTAGATAAATCTTAACTGGTGAGTACCAATCAGAAGTAAAGTAGTCAAATTTTCTTCGTGAACCTCTGAGCTACAGCAACGGGAGCTCCCATTGAAAACTGCAGCTACCTAGTCCGGGTTCTTGCCAAATGTCCCAACAATATAATGCATGGTGGGCCAATAAATGTTTAAACTAAATTTTAATTAAATATTTATGCTGTTCTATTATATTTAGAGACAGCTCATGAAAAGATGTGGTTTGACATGCCTGCTTTTCAAACTATTTTGAAAAATTCTGTTAATATAAACTAAATAATATGTAACAATTACCTGAAGAGCCAATCAAGTTACTAAATTTGCAAACACCAACTTAAAGAATCTTAAATGAGAAAAGTTTATTTTTCATAATTGAATTAAAAAATATATTATTTCGTTATACTTATATTTCAACTGGAACTTGTACTATTTTTATGAAATGTTTATTTCTGCAATAATGAACTTTTAAAAAAATGAGACTTTTGAATGCGGTTCTGCGAGGCCAAAAGATTTCGTTAAATTTTAAACTACATTTTTTTTCAAGAAATAAATTATAACTAGTAATTTTTACTAGAAATTTGAAATGCTTAACTACAAAAATTTCAAAGCTAGTGATGTTGAAAAATGTTACCCAAAAATGTTGAAAAATGTTGCTATATTTATTATCTGTATACTGTTATATATTAAAGAAATGCATATACCTAAAGTGCTATCTGGCTTCCTAAGGGCCATGTTATGTAGAGCGTTTTAGGCACGGTAAAATTGGGTCTTTCGGGCTATGCCGAAAATGCATGTTATGTAGACTGTCAAATCAGTATTACCAATTACATATTTTTACTACTACTTTAGTAATAGTAAATTTAAAAGAAAATTTTTGCCTTAATTTAAAAGTGAATATAGATGTGCTCACTTTCAGTTTGTCACTAAAAATAACCAGCAAGAAGAAACTCATAGATGCTGTAGTACTGTTAATTTATTATTATATAATCTTATAATAATTGTTAACAGTATTTACAAATTTATACGTCTTTCCTTAAAATCGGAAAGTGTAATAATTAAATTATTAGCAGTTAATCAAATAGGCTGTGTTGCTTACTGCCATTTTTTCTCCAAAACATACTGTAATTGGAGTGATTGGCTTCAAAAAGGCACAAATTCTGAAATTTATTACTAAACAACACTGTTTTGCCTTAGTGCCAAGGCACAAATACACCACTTCTCATGCCGGAATTTGAACCGACATATTGTTTTTTCTTTCAATTTCAATTTTTTTATTTGCATTGAAAACAACAACAATATTACTCATGCCATGCCCAAGACACTCTATATAACATACCCGTAAGTAGAGAACTCAGAAGCATTGTTATAATAATACAAGAAGATTTTTTTAAAAATACATATTTTGTTAATATATCGGTAAAGCAGTAATAGTTGAAAAATAAAATTGAACCGAAGGACTTGTATTTGGTGAATTTTTAATTATTGGTATGACATGCAAACAACACCTTCTGCTCAAAAAGTACTCGGATTTTGTAAATAACAAACATAAATTTAAATTTTATTCCAAATTTATTTTATCTCCTTCAAAATAAAATACGCTTAGCCCAATCTTCCATACAATTTTCGTAGGCCCGTGAAGGTATAGCTTTTAGTTCCTTCAGCGAATTTTCTTTTACCGATTCAATCGACTCAAAACACTTACCACGAAGGAGCAATTTGAGTTTCGGGAACAGGAAAAAGTCTCATGGATCCAGATCTGGCGCATATGGTGCCTGAGCGATGACAGTGGTGCCGTGTTTGGTCAAAAAATCGCGTACAATAAAAATTTTCCATAGTAAAAATCGCTAAATGCACTTGAGGTAGTCTCACATTAACAACTGCTATAAACAAACTAATTGACAACAAACTAATTAAAAAAAAAAAATGTTTGAAAAGAGTCTATTACTTAAGGAGTAGTTAACAAATAACAAAAGCCGGATACTTTTTGAGCAGAAGGTACTCTCCTACGAGTAGTTGTTCCTAAAATAGGAAAATTTCATTCTTTAAATCGTATGCCATAATCGCAGTAGAAACTCCATTTTTTAAACATTATTTACTTCCAGCATTGCTTAAGGCGATGTAGTGAGGGTATAAACATTAAGATGAATATGGTCCCATGAGGGTGGAGATCTGGATGGCAACACAAATGAAAAAATTGATTAAGCTCTTATATTCTGGGATAGAGCTGGATGCAAAAATAACGGTTTTGATAAGGACATAAAATAAGATTGCGGTATTGCGTTATAATATAAGTTGTAAGATTGAGACAGATGTCATTAAAATCCATCTCCGTTTAACTAACAGTAAGAAAATTCCAGTTAGTTTCCTTTCATTGTTTAAGCTCTTCTAAAAAAGTGAATTTATTTTTTTAATCATCCATAAACATTTTGAAAGTGTTTATGAATTCATAAATATACGCGCGTATATATTACCATAAAAGCATGTAAAATATTTTTATTATCACAATAAAGTTCACATCTTATTTATAATGGAAATTAAAATTTAAAACACTGAAGTCATAAAATAAATTTGCCTCCAAAAGCGAAAATGAAATTAATTTTGATTACGCCAAAAAGTGAAATAAAATCAATTAACCGCAGAATATCGGTCGTAAACTAGCTTCGATATAAAATATTCCATAAAGAGAAATACCCAATTTCAACGGAGAACTTTGAGCCTTCGAAAATATTGGAATTCCACACTTTTGTGCACTTTGATGAAATTTTAAATATTAAACATTGAATTTGGTAAAAATTTCATAAATATTTTTAATTAATTTCGCTTTTGCCAGTTTATTAATTCGTTAAATTCGCTTTGGCAGCAAACTGTTAAAACGAATTATTTAATATTATCCTTTTAAAAATTTGTTTTAAAATTTTCAAATAAAATACTATATTATTAAAAAATCAGATCATAATTAATTATTTTACAGACTTTTACATGGAAATTTATTTTTGAAATTTCTTATAATAAAATATTATAGCCCATGTTGTGCAAAAAAGTCATGGGCACGTCAAAATTTAAATTGTTTCTGCTCTCAATGCAAATTTAGGAATTGAAAGTGAGAAAAAAATAAAATGTCGGCTTAAATTTGGTCGCGATGACAAGGATTTGTGTGTCTCGTCACGTTAGTCAAACCAATGTTGCTTTGCGCGTTTTCAGAGCAAATTATTACAATCAATACATTTTCCGAAAATAATTATGAACCGTTAATAATCAATTTCTTACACTTTCCAATTTTAAGGAAAGACGTATAATTTTGTAAAGAGTGTTAACAATTCTTATAAGAAAATATAATAATAAACTAATGCTTTTACAGTTTGAATCAAGTTATTTAGAGTTGTTCATAACTGGTGACAAATTGATATTGAGCATACACACATTTCCTTTTAAATTTAGGCACCACTAGAAAGTACAAAACTAGTAGTATAGGTATACACGAAAGTGACAATACTCTCTGCACAATATGCATTAGTCATGACCAAAAATAGTCAATTTTGACGCCCACCTAATTTTCGACATAAAATGAGCCTATTAATGAAATAATATCACATAAGGGTATATTTAAAATTTTATAAGAGGTGCGGATAAATTATACTAAATAGGATTATTCATATCCTTGTGGTTATGAGTGGAAATACAAATAAGATACACTTTCTTTTAAATTTTTATATTAGTACATTCCTTGGACCTTGGTATTGGATGTAAACTAAACTATCGTTCAAATGTCCTTCCTTCACAGTCTATATTACAGTACTGGAACCTTTTAGGATTATATTTGATGTTTTATCGACATATTTCTGATAATTGCTCGACTATAATTAGACAGATGTTTGCTAAATAGATGTTGATTAAATTTTTCGTTGAGAGCAATGATTCTCAATTTTTGTTCTTGAAAAGTGAAGATAAATTTAATAAATGCGACAAATGCACATCTTGTTTGCTTGAATATATATATTTTTATACTCTGTAATTAATCACTTAATGACTATTTTGCGATCATAATGGAAAAAATTATTTTATTTTACACTAAAACTTATTATCAAAACTATTTTACATAGTATATTTATTTATAAGTAAAATTTTTTTTATTCTATTGTTAGTAATCTGCAATAGAAAATACAGGTTGATAATTAATGATGTAGAGCGTTGTCAAAGATATTCAAATTCTCGAAATTTTGGTCAGTCAAGAACTCAATTAATTTAAAATAATTACAATTTTTTGTTCTTCCAATTCAGTATTATTTAAAAATTCTTTATTAAATAACAATAGTTTTTACTAAATAAAATAGTCATTACCGTCATAACTCTTTTTAAAATTAATAAAAAAGAAAATTATAAATGAGACAGTACTAGAAAATGTTTAAAATTTTATTAATTTTCAAAAGCATTTCACCGAAATATTTCAGTTAGAAATAAAAAATATAATAAAACATTTATTTTTTGTAAAAAGTTTTGTAAAATTAGTCACATTTTGGAATATCTTCTTCTTCTTTTTTCTTACTACATTCATGGTAAAAGTACATTGCTAGAAACTTCAAAGGGTCACTTGGACGAAGCATATGCATTTCAGCTAAAGCGTTTATCATAGTCCGTCCCATTACCTCTTTCATTTCCGCAATCATTTCTTGAAGCCAAATTTCATCTTTAACTGTTCAGAAATTTATTTAAAGAAATTTTTTTCATTTATTATAATAATTTAATAAATAATTTTATATTTGTTATATGTTTTGGTTGTTGATATATTATAAGAACCTATATTTGATTTTTAACAATTATTATAAGTCTACTTATTAATAAGGTTTGCACTTAGAGTAAGTTCCAATTATTTCATGATTTCTTTATATTTTTTCGAAGTATAGTAATTATTTAAGCGGACCGAATGGATTATTTGACTCAGTACCTACGTGAGATATGGGTCAAATAAAGTATATTAAAAAAAATCTGGTGATGGGAGATATAATAAAAAATTAAATAAATGAAATTATGAACAACGTATTGAACATTAAGAAATTGATCAAAATTAAAATTAGTAATAAACTATGAACATGTCTGATAACAGAAAAACATAATGCGTGCATTGAGACAAGTTGTATATAAACACCAAGTTTTGTTCTGATATATCGGAATTGAAAAATATATTTATATGTTTGTAAAATTTTCATCTATTAATATTTCTTATATAAACATGAAATATTAAAGTTTCATTTATCGTCCATACTGCACAATTTTTCACTTCTTTACTACTTCCTTCGTTGTAATTTCTTATACATCATCATAAAACTACATAAAATTACAAACGAAACTCTCGTGTGAATCCAATATTACGTACTTGGAAAATCTGTGTATTTGTGTATTTCCTTACATAAAGCTGTCAGGTATCAAGACAAAAATGTCCAGTTTTTCCAGACTTGCTATCTAAAGTAGTGTTTACTTCATGTTGTTATTTTGCGATATGCTTGCAAAAGAATACGCCTAATGTTATTTTCTGAGTATTCGAAATTCAAGGCAATTTAAAACAAAATTTGTGTGTTTTATACATAAAACCCCCAACCATAAAAGAGTAAAAGTGCGCAATAGCACTAACTCAAACCACAACAATAACAGCAACAAAAATAAATCTTATGTAAAACACAAAGAAAATTAATAACATATACTAAAAAAATGAAGAGCAAAAAAAAAAAGAAAAAAATACTATAAATTTGTATCATCACTTACCTGGTGGCATCCAATCAAAAAGATCAAAGGGGTCTTCTTCGCAAAATACAGGAACATCACGTTTAGCAAGCTCCTCGAAAAAACTTCTTAATCTGTATTCGACCGATTTAGTAAAATTCACTTCTTCATCGAATGAAATTTCTAGAGCCGATACTCTTCGTTTATATGAACAAATTTTTTCAACTTCAGTAGCCATTACTGCATTACACTTTAAGCACTCCAACGTCTCAGCATAGGATTTCTTTAGTTTGATCTTTAAAGCAAGCAGTTCCTTAACACAGTTCTCAGCACAAGCTAATATAGATTCACGTGCTTCTTGAAGCTTCTCCATACGTTTTCTAGAACATTCAATTACCTCATTGAGTGCTCTCATTTGAGATTCAAACTCATCATTTGGTTCTATACATGAAATTGCATCAGTGCGTGTTGCTTGCGCACTCTCAACAATTTGTTCCACACGTTTTTGCAATTCCTTCCGAAGGTTGATCAAGTCGCCATTAAGTCTATGCACATCATAATCTTGGCAGACTAGCGCATCCAAAACTTTGCGCAAGTTCAGTTTATTCTGATTGTAGCACTCTTCTATATCAGGCATGATAAAAGGATTAGAAAAGCGAATTTATAAAAATTTTAGTTTGAATTTATTACTGCGTTTAATATTGAAAATACGAATTTCTTTTTATGTTTTATATGACAAAATTTTTTATTATTTTTAGCATACTTGGATTAAGGAAAAATAAAGTTCAAATATCTTGCAGTTATTTGCTGAAACTTTCGATCAGTATTTACGACTTTTGCATATATTCCAGCTATACTTATCCTTGGTGAAAACCGTATTTACCAATATTTCTCATATAGTGTTATAAAAAATTCCTTTAGCCTCCTCCTCTAGAACATTTGCTGCTAATGTCGAGAAGGGAAGGGAGTTCAGTTATATTGCAAATCGAACGATCTCTTCTTAGTAGAAGTAGACAATTTTCATATTATGATCTTTCTTATATACACATGAGAGATATGAGAGAAAGTAGTAGCAGAAATCAGTCACTCTTCAATCGTCGATGAGTTAAGTCACAAATAGAAGACGTGTTGCTAATTTTCCGTTGTTCTTTTTCGTTTACAGTAGTACGGGATCTCCAGAGTGGTACTGATTCAACAAACATATTTTACATGTACCGAAACATTATTAATAATTCAATATACCTTTAACAAAAATAATTATATTTAATAAAGTATAATTTACATACATAGATGTATTAGTAGTGGAACAATACTGGAAATATGTAATGACACATAATACGTTTTCTAGGAGGAGTAGCAAGAGGTATAGTTTTTGTTTTATTTTAAATTTTCTCCATTTCCCATTTAACAATTAAAGGGAGGTGTACGCCTCCCATTGAGCAATAAAGCACGTGTAGTCATGTGACATATTCATCCACCCATTTATGTTCTGAACTTTTTGTTTATTGAAATTAAATAACTAAATGCAACCATTTTTAAGAAACTGTTTATTTGACCTACATTGCGTATGAGTAATTCCTAAAAATGTTATTTATATAAAGATTTGTTTATCTTACTTACACTTTTAATTGTTTAACATATCCATATGCTTATCTTTTCATTTCTAGTTTTATATGTCCTTATTATCATTTGTTGGTAAAGGTGCAATTTGACAATTTCCTACTGCGTGTACACAACCTGTCACTTCGCTCCTCTTTTCAAACCCAGCATCAAATAAGAAAAATGATTTTGACGGACATTACTTTCATGCTGTCAACGGAATTCCGTTGGTTTGTTCTATTTTTCTTCACATATATTATGTGTTCTAAGATCGTAATTTATATTCATTAAGTTGTCTCACATTGAAAGCAGCGAGAATAACAAGATACATACGAGTATGCACATCCTGTGGTATAAAATACTCAGCACGCTGACGTCCCACTTCCTAGTTTATTTGTATTTTGTTATCCGAGCGAAAAATTGCAATAAAAGCAAAGAAACAGCGAACAGATACCGCAAAATGAGGGAGCACAGAAAAAACTATCGAGATAAATTGTACGCATTTAACTTCATTGTTGTCATCAAGGACAAGATGCTTCAATTCTTCATAGCAAACTTGCATAAATACTGATAAATTCATAAAAATACATGCTTCACTATGCTTGAATATGAAATTATTTAAATATTTATGTGTGTTTGAATATTTCGTATGTTTAATGCTCATAAAATATGTTAAAAATAAATCCAAATTTATTTAATATTTAATTTATTATATGAATTTGTTCAATGTATTATGGATTGAAAGAGCAAACATACTGTTTTTATATTGAAAATATTTTTGGAATATCATACTAAAGGACTCTTACTCAGCTATAGAATAAGATGTTAGTTATACTTTTAATATAGATAAATTGTAACTTTATCGGTAGTCATTTGAGTCTTAGTGTTAGTATTTGTTAAGGTTAACTATAGTCTTTTCATTTATTAGTAATAAATTTGGCAATCAACGCTGACATATCTACAAAAAAACCAATAGATCTTTTCAAAGTCTATTAATAATATACTTCTCTCAAAATTCGAAACAACTGGTCAGCTAATGAAATGGAACTGAATGAAATTAAAAAAAATATTGTGGATTTGAAAATTTCCTCAGTTTTACCACGTTTTCTCAAATTCACTACATTTCTTGCTATACCACCAAAATAGTTTTTAATTAAAGATAATCTTTAAATGGAAGGCAATCAACACGAATGTAAAGCTTTTGTATATTTTTTATAATCTTAGTTCCAATTGAATATGAGCGAATTGAATTTAAATTGTTTTAACACTATACAACAAAGTTAACCACGCAGGTAGATAGAACTGACCTGCCTAGACTAGTCATAGATATGATAGCTCTTACTAAAGAGTTGATTGTACCAAATCAAACGTATATACTTAGACAATCTACAAAGACATCTACTATTAAGTTCTATCAAACTACTCTTCAACAAAATTAAGATTAGTGGATTTTTTTTTGCATATCACAAAGATTTGAATTATTTTAACTTGATTTAAATCATTGTTAAATTGTGTCTCCATTTAGTTTTTAAATTAGATAAGTGTGGGTAACTCATTAGTACAAATTCTAGAAGTTTTAGATTGAAACTGTTTTAGTACTCCTACTATTCATATAGCTGTTGTTCTTCAAAAGTCAGTACCATAACTTTAATTCAGTCTTAAGGTCGGTGACATTTTCGATTCACATATTACTTAAATTAATATTCAAGTTTTATCAGAACAGTTAAAGATCGCCCAAGAAATAATCTGGAACCATTTGCATAAGGTTGGATACAAAAAGAAATTCGATGTACGATGCACACAAATTGGCCTCTGTGAATCTTTGAGAATCGGTTAGTGACTGGTGACAAAAAGTAGATCAGGATCACTTCCGAAAACGTCAAGCGAAAACGATCGTGGTCGAAACGCGGTGCGTCGGTTGAAACGATGACCAAGTCAGGATTAAGGATTCAAGAAGGTTTTGCTATATGTTTGGTGAGATTGACAGAGAATCATCTACTATGAGCTGCTTCCCTACAACAAAGCTCTTAATTCGGAACTGTACTGTCAACAATTGGACCGTCTGAAGGAGGTAATAACTTAGAAATGGACAGCTTTGGGCAATAGAAGAGTAATCTTGTTCAATCAGGACAATGTCAGGCAACACACATCGATACTGGCTTACCAAAGGCTACACGAGTTCTGTTGGAAAGTTTTTATGCATTCACCTTATAGTTCAGAGTTGGCATTAAGTGATTACGTGTTGCAGTCCATGGCAAACGATTTTTCTGATGAAAAACTCGCTTTAAAAAAGACTTTTCAAAATCGATTGTATTAATTTCTTAATTTTTTGCCGATTGGGGCGAGAACTTCTATTATAGAGGAATATTGAGATTACCCTGAAAATGGGTACAAACTATCGAATAAAACAGCATATTTTTGACTTAAATCGGATCATTCAAACTGTGGTAAATAAACATTCAATTTCATGCAAAAATTATGGATTTCTTTTTACTACTTCGATTATGACAAATCAAAGCAATAATCCAATTTTAACTTCAAGTTCAAGTAGGAAACAATGTTTTTAATCACTTAATATATGATTGCAGTATTTTAAGGTTTCGTTCTAAAAATACTGTACCTTACCGATATAAGAATTTTTGAGTTTTTAAAAATGGTATTAAAAGTAACAATATTTGTCGATGAGTGCAAAGAAATGAAAATAATTTAATTTAATATTATTTAAGTAATACTACGAACTTTATACTAACTTTAATATTATTATAATACTGTTATATTAACATATAATTTATTGTATTCATTTATGTATAGTCTTATTAAGAATTGCAGATCTTAACGGTCTCAAATCCTACTTACGATAGTATTGCCCTTTACATTCTGATATTAAATTCTACTCAATTTAACTAGAACTATTCACGTACTTTTATAAAAGAAAATGTAATTAAATAGTTACTTTCCAATTGTACGCTTACATGTTCATGTAACAAGGATTACATAGCTTAGTCAAATAAGAGCAAATGTGACCTAAGAAATTTCCCCGATGGACCATTTATACCATCAAGTAAACACATTTAATTAAGAAATCCAAAACTTAACATTTTTATTTGATTTACGTCAATTTCCATTTACCAGCAACAATTACATTAACAAGTTCTGCAAACATTACGTCAAGTTAGCAGCAAATGTATATATTTTATTTCCTGAGATTGCAATACACACTAAATGGAATTTTCAGGATTCTCCTTGCTTTTGTTTTAATTTATCCTGCTTTTCGTTTATATATTTTTCTTAGAGTTTAGCTTAAATGGCACTTGTGCTTTTATCTGGTTGTCTGTATTAGGTACTCACTCTTACACACTGCACAATTTTGTATCTTGTTTGTGTGCAGTATCTCAACTTTAACATCATTTGCAAATGAGCACCGGCAGCAATTACACACACACATACACGCTAAACATTCTGTATAGACAGACAAGTACGGATAAAGCAATGGCCATAATATATGACTCGCTATTACTGCAGCAACTGAAGTTGAATACTGCGAGCAGTTAATTTTATTTCGGTATGGAGTCTAGTACGAGTATCTTTAAGCCAAATCTTAATGAAGTCCTTTTCGTTGCTTCCAATCGCAGTGAAAAAGCGGATATTTTAAATTGCCAGATAAATGCAAACCTGATTTTTATTTTATGTCAATTGCATTCAAAGTGAACAGTTGAAAGCAAAGCTCAACTTCAGATATATATGCTAATGGAATTTCAACAAGAAAGATGTCACTGCGATGACGTGGCACTGCAAGTGAAGTCAAAATATGAGCAGTTGCCAAAGCAATTATTTCTAATTAAACCAAACTCAATTTAGACACATTTCAAAAATTTTTCTTCTATTTCTGCTTTGACAAGAAAACATGAAAAGTAAAAAAAAAGTGATTAAAATCCATCTTTAACTGTCATTTGTCAAGAAGAATTATGACATTTATTTATTGTTTTTTTGTTCTTTTTTTTGAGCTCTGATCAAACAATTTATTTGGATTTTATTTGGTTCTGCTTCTCGGCAAAACAAAAGAAAACTCTTGCACACCGCAACGTAACATCGTTCATCCGTTTTGGTAAACGACAGGCAGCATTAAGCGTGACGACAATTGGCTAAACTGTTGGATTAGCTGCAACCAATTGGAAACCAAATCCAATTTTCAGTCATCAGAGTCACCTTAAATCCATTTTTTATACTTAGCTGCCCAAGATGCAATTGTGCAGCAGTACATAGATTTATTACAGCATTGGCAGATATATTACGAGGGGAGGTAGAATAGTTTCTGCGACAACGGGTATTGACTTCCTTTGGTTTATATTGTAGCTGAAAGAGACATTTATTAAATACTTTTTCCGTGTAATGATACCGCATTGGGTTAATAAACAGAATTATTTCAAACATTATTTCTCTTGTCTTTTGCTAATATCTAAACAGTAGATATAAATTTTGAAACTTTTAAAGTAGCCCACGTTACGATTTGTATGACTGCAGTATTTTTGTGTGCATTTGGATAGTAAGCATATCCGTGCTACATTATAAATTGCTAGGAATACAGTGTCATGTTGGAAAATTGTTTGTAGTTTAGTAAACCTATATATCAAATATAAACGTAACTCACCTACACATTTTCTATAAAAATGAAGTTTTGCATTTAAACTTTACACATAATTAAAGAAAAATATTCATAAGTGAGCAGTTCATAGATTAATTTTAAAACAAATATGCTGCTGAATGTAAGTATACTTAAAAAGGTTAATTAAATTAAGACGTTGACATATAATCTGATATATCAATTTCCATAACTTTGCAAGCATCTGTTTTAATTTGTATATTTTATGTATACTAATAGAAATTCAATATAATGTAAGACATATCAATTATAACTATATAGGTACCCTGACGGAATAGGATATATGTCTAAGCTAATCCAAAGAACGACACAGGAAGCTTAACAGAACTCTACGTAGTAAAAATACGTAATTCTTCAAAACGGGTCATTGAGAATACTTATATACATATTTTCAGTTCATTAAATTCTACTTGTTTTGATCTATCCATTTTGTTTTCATTTCGATTCCCAACCCATATCCATTTTTATTTGATTAAAATGTTCGAAAGTGAACCACTTGATCCACTGTATGGTTTTTTTAAGTAGTGGCGGTTCAAAGTTAATTTCTTTGAAAAACCCTTAATTATTTTTGCAAAAAATGTCAATTCTCCTAATATCTTGGTATCTAATTATTATTTTCTGCAGAGATTTTTTTTCTATTACTTAAAATTAAATAAAAATACCAATAGGTATGACTACTAATAAGTATATATGTCAATTGTTAACAGAAAAGTAGGAGCGAGTGCTTTTTTTTAAAGAAGCATAAAATAAGATCCTATGTAACGAAAATTAAACTGCTAGGCTTATAAATAGTAATTGTTGTTGCATCTTTAACTTCTCTCTACGGTGAAGGTGTTGGAATATTTCCGATGTAAGGCACGTCTGTCGCAAGAGGCGACTAAATCATCGGTGTTATTCTAACACTATTTGGGGTATGAATGGTAGTGAGTGAGATACTGTGCACACCAGACAAAAATTATAAATCTGGTACCAAGGGATCAGTGCCGCAACTTCGGCTGTCCTGACCAATTAAGGTTGGCAGTGTAGTGATTATAACAAACACATAACTTCAGTTGGTGCCAGCGGAATTTCTTGCAATTCCAATGGGGCGTCTATCGGTGTATTATCTTGACACATACCTACATTCTTGAATATAGAAGTTTCACATTTCTGCGACATTAAATTCCACGGTAATAACAATAGTGACTATAACTGTATCTGTAACTGTGACTACCTTTAACTATCATTAATTAAAGTATTAACTGGAATGCGTGTGGATTTCCAGGTATATTGCTAATCCGAAATAAACAGTTCCACTGTTTCTGGATTTTTGAAAAAATTGTATAGAGTCCTGTATTATCAGGATTTGCTTGATGTAATTATTGCTACACATGCACATCAATCATTGTGCTGATAGCTTTGAATCAATGAACATAAGTTAGTGGGTATTTCATGGGTGTTTACATTTGTATAGTTTTTTCTAATTGGAGTACCAATAAATAGTTTTTGTATTAAACATTTAAAATATCAATAAAATATTCCATTATTATTTAAAAACTAATTAATTTTATTATAACTCAATTTTTATTATTTCAACAGGGGTTTATTTCATGACCCGTAAGTTAAGCTTTAAAACAGGAATCAACCACCTTTACACTGTACAATTTTGTTGATAAATTTAGATAATATTTATATCTTTTCATTGAAATTCTATCTGTTCAATTCCTGATTAACTGCTAAATTAGTTGAATAAAACTCTATAAAAAATTCACATACATAAATCCAATCACATTAATTTTAGAAACAGACGTTCAATTCCGTGTAATCGTGTAATTGTGCAACTAGGCGTGCAGCTGATAACAATAATCCGAAATTAAAAAAAAAATATGTTAAAATGTTAAATTGTTTTTACAAATGGGAAAAAGAAGAGGACATGTGTAATTTACTTATTTAGAGTAAATTGTAGTATAAATTCCAATTTTTCGGATTTTTGTTATTCAAAACGTTTTCACAGAAAAAAATAACTATATAAACAAATAGGAGTATTAAAATGTGACAAGTTGCTGATTGTTAACATTTCCACTAAATTTATCTTCATTGCAATAACATGATAAATAAATATATGCAGATATTAATATTAAAAATATGTAAAAAAAAAATACTTTGTATATATGTTTATAGAATTTAAATAAATTTGATTAAAAAATTTATAAAAGTTATATTGTTAACACAAAAAATATATATGTATACTTAAAAATGATGCAGCTGATAGCTTTGTTAATTGTTTTCATATAAAAGGAGATATCAAATTATAATATGTAAATCAAAAAAAAAATATATAAGGTAAAAAGAAAAATAATTTAAATAATTTGTTTCAGTTTTTTAATTACAACATTATTTAGTTTAATGTTAATTGTTATAAATCAATCAGTTGCTAGAAAAATATAATCAAGCTTAACATTTTTATTGTTTCATATTCATATTTCAACAATTTTTGTTGAACATATTTAATTATATGATTCTAAAACTTCCTCTCTATATTCAAACAATATGCATTTTCCACTCTTTTAAAATAATTTTTTGGCATCTCTCCTGTACACTATATATATTTAGCCGCTTTCGTTGACTACTTTATTCAGAATACCAGATTACACCACAAATACAAACTAGTTTACTAACTGAAAATTAACAATTCAATGTGCTTTTTGTTCAGCATTGTCAAGTGTGTTGTTTTCTTCAAAAGTGACAATTGGATATTTTTACGGATTGCCATGTTGGTTGTACTGTTGCCACATATATACATGTTATATGAAGATTAAACATGAGCATTCAAGTTTAAATTATATGTGACCAGCAACCTTGTGTAAAGTACTGTGTACTTATATACATATGGACTATTGTGATTGCATCGAAAGCCTAAGTAAGTCCAAAACTTTAATCCGCTTAAAACATGTCCTCATGTCCGGACGGTTCCGGAGTTCTCTCCTGGAACTACCGTAAGGTATTACGTCAGAAAGGCATCTTTAGGTGAGACCTCTCTTGTGGCGCATTCGCTAGCATGATGTCGTTCAATGGCTCTAAGTTGAGTCATGATCCTCGTAGCAGCGGTCGATATCAATCGCCATGTATCCGGCGAGTTAAACATCTTCAAAATTAAATTTCCTGGGCAAATGGGTTCGCCAATAGCATCTCTGCTCTGGCTTCGTTGAAACGTGGACATGAGAAGAGAACGTGGTTTGCATCCTCAACGACTTCTTCACAGCTGGGACAAAACAGATCCTCTTCGTGTTTGAAGCGATTAAGATACTGTTTAAAAACTCCTTGTCCGGTTAGGATCTGAGTGAAATGGAAATCCACGTTACCATGCGTCCTGTGTACCCAGCCATCAAGATTTGGGATCAGGGTCATTCCACCATTGTTGTCATGTAAGCCTGGTAGTGCTGTGTGCCTCATCTTTCAGCAATCTACTGTGCCAGATCTGTCGAAGTTCGTAAGCCAGTAGATCAAGCGGAGGTATACCTGCTATAAAACATGCAGCATCTTCCGATACAGTGAGAAAATCACTGAATATACGTAGCGCGCTTAGTCGGTACGTACTTCTTGCGCCTGCAGCGTATGAGCTCATTCGCATAACAGAAGCCCTGATGAGAGCTGCATACAATATTACCGAGCTGGTGACTCTTACCAGGAGTTTACGCTTGTTGGTTCGTATACCCGAGGTATTTGCCATGAGTCGTGATAGGGCAACTGTGACTTTAGCCGCCTTCTCATTTACCACCCTTAGATGATCTCTAAAAGTATTCCTGGTATCTATGAGAACACCCAAGTACCGCAGGGATGACCTCGAGGTTATTTCGAAACCACTGCTTAAAAACGAGTTACCGCAAAAACGAGTTACCGCAAGTAACCGTGTAGTGCTTGATTTCATCGTCTGTCTGGACCTGATCTATCGCTAAAGTAATTGCATACCATTCTCCTGAGGTACCATGGGACCCCAAAGTCGTTTAGTGCTTCTGATATTTTCGACCAATTTGCTGTGGTGAAGGCGTTTTTGATATCCAGCGTCACCATCGCACAGTATTTTTTGGTGCCTCCCCAATTATTGGCTTGTTGTCGTCAGTTTTTAGTATCGAGTGCTTTCTTATTTTTTACACTATTTTCCACTACTGGATACAATGCTTTTGGCGCCGAAGCATTGTTATTCAATCGTTTGGCATAACCAAACTAGTGAAATCAGTGAACTTTTATGCATTTAACTAGGCCAATGTAACGGTATAATTTATACAGATCAAAATTCCATATAAATCAATACTTATTACCAACGTGAAAGAGATCATTATAGATCATCCGTAAAATCTTTTTCTTGAATGCTCCTAATACTTTCTAATCAGTGTTGGTAAAAGCTTCTGCACAGCAGGTTAGGCATTAAAAGAAGCTTGTAGAATGTAATTTTTACTTGTGGAGGGAGTGTGATTTACTATATTTCTAAATTGTCTACTTAGTATGGAGTAATATCTAGAAATATTTACCTAATATCTAATACTAGAAAATATTGTTGGTAAACTACTTGTCGCAAGGTTTTCAATAAGATTAATGTACTATAGTCATAAAGTATCTTATTATAACAGGATCAGAAAACTCATAGCCTATTAGTTGTTCTGTTCGGAACTGGCAAGATTTATTTTTTATTTCTAATAGAACGAGTTTAATTGTGTTTCATTTCGTACTGATTTGTTCTGATAGGATAGAATTCTGATAATATCACGTCATACTGTAAATATTTAAAATACTTAAAGCATAGAGTAATACCATTTACGAACTTCAATCTATGGAATGAAAAGCAATTGAAAAACAAAGTAGCCAATACAAATAAATCACAACATTGCACTACACGTGTCGTTCTGCCATTAACATATGTAACCAAAGCACCAACATGTCCGTCCGTCCGCGCTGCTGTTGCCAAGTAGCAACATTTGTTTCCCGGTGTCCGACAGAACAAACACAAGTGTGAAATGTGCACTGCAGACTGCAAAGCTATACGGTGTGCTTAATTATTCTTCATGAGGCAAATAAAAACAATACAGCGAGTGCCGCGGAATTAAAAATAACATTATAATAATCATAAAAATCAGATTAAATAGAGAGCAATAAAAATAAAATTCATATACAATCTGCCAGAACTACATATAATTAAAATAAAAACACTTAAATTCTTATTTGCTATGTGTAGTGGAAACTATGAAGCTCACACAGATACTTTCATACTTGCAAGACACTTTCATACTTAATTTCAAAGTCGATTAATTGCTTTGTAGAACGAGTGCCACATGATTCTAATAGCAATTACAATCATTAATTTTATTAGACACAATTTCACTACATGACACTTAATTATATATTGTAGCTTCAAATTTTTTATAAAACAAATAATTTAGTTGCGCTAAGTACTATCAATATGTACATATCAGTGTCTAATAATCAATAAATTTATGTGCTCAGGTTCTTAATTGTAATTAGTAGCAATTATTAATAAACCTTAATTAACCCAAAAATATTAGTTAACTAATTGTCTAATGTCAATGAGATGTGGACAGTTTTGAAATACAAATATTATTCTGAAGTTAATATTTAGTGTGGTAGGACAAGTTAAGTAATAACTGTGTTGAAAGTAGTTGATTTTTTATTAATATGGGGACAAATTATTTTCGTTATGGAGTCCATGTATTATATTTGTTCAAATATTGAATTTTTAATAAAATATTCGTTAGAGAACTTAAATCACAATAGTTTGTAATATGTAAGCTTATTCAAACAAGTTATATATATCAAACGCACAAAGCTATCATCATATGTTTAACTTAAGAGTTATCATTTTAAAATATTGAACCACTACGAAAGTTAAATTTCTTAAAATTGCAAGAACTTATGTATAACAAAATTAGTGTCAATTTCTCGCAAAAAATTATATTTAGGGATGGAACTCAGTTTTTGCTTGACGGATATATTAATAATCGAAATTGGCAGTGAAAAGTAGCTCGTACACAAATACATAAAATACTTACGTACATATACACACACATAGACTAAAAGACAACACGTCTACCGGCAGTTCTTTGTTGTGTTTTAGATCCGATACCGGGATTTTATGTCCGTTGTATGTACGGGTAAAAAATTATTTAAAAACTAAATATAAGAAATTATTTTAAGACTACTGATGATGAGTATTTGACACTACTTCAAACAGCTGTATGGAAAGTAAAAAAATTCGATTAATAAATAATAAAAAATTTTTTGTTGCTGTAGCTCACCATTGTTCGAAGGCTCTCTATTAAATACAGTTTAAATTAACTTCATATTGTTATACGAGCACAAAAAATATAACTTTAAGGAATCAGATAATATTCTTATGTGATAATTGGGCGTATTCATCAAATGAAAATTTCTTATAAATATTAGAAATCTTTTAACACTGTATAAAATCTGCATTCAGAACTTGTTTTAAATGCAACTAATATTTTTCAGTTTATAACTTAATATACTAAAAATAATATACTTTCACTTAAAAAAATTTTTAATAAAAAATAAAATATTTTTAAAATTTTTTTAATTCGGTTATTTTAAATCATTAACACGTCAACCATTAAATACAGTTTTATTACAATGAAACCTATTTTTTTTTTGTGCAAATTTAGCACTATCACATTTTGCAGGTTGCGATGTTAATTGCTTTGCCTGCGGTTAAGCCAATAGCGTTAAACTATGTTCTCATATATATTTTTTTTAATTTTATTCTTCATAATTCTTTGATATCTTGAATGCATAAAAATATTTAAACTATGGAATAAACCGCAAAATTATTTTATGTATTCCTTTTGTTACCAAAACAAAGGCACAATTTAACCAATACAAAAGCGTAGTTTATGCAGAGAAAACTCGAATTGAAATTAATTTTTAAAAATTTTAATCAATTTTTCTTGTGAACTTTCGATCGCACAATAAAATATACGAATAATACCAACGCTGTTATTGTAAGCTTAACATACTCACACGAATGTTAAATGAAAATTTTTAGAGCTGCTGTCACATACAAGCGAAATTTAAACTATACAAGCAAAACAAAGTAAAATAAAGCATACAATAATATTAAACAAAAAAATAAAATGAAGTGAGAGATAAAACAACAAAAATCAACAACAATAAAAAAAATGAAAAATTCAGGAAAGGGAAATCGAGGACAGCATGTTTGTCAATTAAATTTCCCAAAAGGATAAACACGGGATAATAATAAATTTTATAAAGGCAAACAAGCCATGACCCAAATTACTAAAAAAATAAAAATTACAACAGCAGCAACACTAATTGCGAGAACAATAACAGCAGCTGTAATGAAATAACAAAGTTAATAAATTAACAGCAACAAAACGATAACAGAAAAATGTTAAATATTGTATCAATAAACTCTTTAAAAATAATCGTAAACTGTTAAAAAATACTGTATTGAAATGTGAGTTATATATGTTATTTGCGAGCATATACTCGCATACTGTTCGCAGCAAGATTAACTTAAAATGTTAAAACGACAAAAAAAAATTCTTTCGGTAATTATAAATCTACAATAATTGCCAAAAGAATATCCTAAAAGATAGACAAACGGAGATGCTGTAAGTATCATGTTCAGATTCTAAATTCCCTTGTTTATGTTACATTCACATTCCAATACATTCCCTTGTTTATTCGGAGCGGAGTCATCACGCTCACTTCAGCACTTTAACACTTCTCGCTTTTTAAGCACCACACATATGTTTTGTACTAGTTTTGATACTGTTAGAATTTCTCGTCAAACATCCTTAAAGTCTTATTTATCATCTACAAGACGTGAGCATTTCAAAAGAACGCGCTTCACAGTCTCTATTAAACCAATCAACTAGGACATAATACATCGACTTCACTTTATCACACCCTTCTCGAGGTGAACCTGTTTGTAGTTGATAACTTCATTGACTTAACAGAACACTATGGATCTAGAGAGGAAAACTCGATAAAACCCGTAATCACCGGTGTTATTCGACCCGTGCCGATGAGATGAATGGCACTACGTTAGTGTGTCTCTAAACGGAGACCTCTGGATAACTGGCGCCCTCCGGTTGTAACTTAGCCTTGTCCGGGTATAGCGGATCTCTGCCCGGATCGATTTTCCTTTCTCCGCAACTCGTGGGTTTAAAATATGAACCAAACAAATAAAAATATACAAAAATCAAGCTCGGTTAAACCAAGCTCTTCTGGAACTGCTAGTTCCAAGGTACCTACCGCAACTTCTAGCGGTAATAACAGGGTACCTCTTAATAAACCAGTAATCTCCACGCGTTCTGACCCCTCTACATGGTCGGGTCCTCCATCCAGGAGAATTTATAAAGAACGGCGAGCGGCGACTAGACTCCTCGAGAGATATGGCAATGTCTCGGTTACGTCCGAGTCTCTAAAGACAAGATTAGCCTGGGCAAAACAGGTCCTTGATACTTCTAAGGAAGACAAAAAGGAACCTGTATCGAAGCGCCAGCGGTCATTAGATGAGTCAGCTTCGAAGCCAGATGCCAAAAAGGCAAAATTTCGTGGCAACGCCACTACTACTAAGTCCTTTAGCAACACGCTGAAGGGCTTCATCATAATGGCGGTCATTGATGAAAATGATCCAGATGGCACTATTACTCCTGAAAAATGGGATCAAATTAGGCGAAAGCTCCTTGACTTGTACGTCGAAATTCTTAAGGAATTTCTAGGTAGAATTCCCAAATGTCGCGACGGTGGTTGGTTTCAGGGCCAGAATAGGTGAGGTTTGACAGGCGCAAAGCTTAAAGTCGTTGCTAAGGAACAAATTCCTGGCCGACCTAGGGCGCGTTCCTGGATTCCAGACAAACCATCCGACCCTCAGCGGATTCTGGAGCTAATTCGGGTGGGAAACCCTGATGTAAATACGTCCACGTAGAAGGTCACTAAGCTGGAAGAAGCTAAAGGCAAGTTTAGGTCGGTCAGTTTTGTGATCGACAAAGCCTCTCTGGCCATTTTGGCGCGATCTGGTGGCGTATTAAATTACGGTTTTTCCCCATAACTATGAGGGTATATAAAAAAGATGAGGAGCAAACCTCGTCTGATGTATGGGAATCAGCGGCAATTTCTCAACATTCTGCTGATCCCTTATCGAAAGTGGGCAATATTAAGCCTGCTTCCATGACCGAAGTGAGTCCGGTTATTGCATCTGAAGACTCGCCTGTGTGTATGGACATTTCAGTGTCTGCTCCTTCGCCAGCTCACTCAATTACATCAGAGGAGAGCATAGGCATGCGCTATCTTTTCGATGAAGACGAACTCCTAATGAGTAATGACTCTAAGGAGGATAGTGCTCTTGACGTCACTGTGGTGGAGAGAAATGGATCCACACATACTGAAGATGTGGGTAGAGCAAGTTAACCTGCATCATAGCAAGGCAGCATCCGCCAGTCTACTGCAGCGCCTCAGCAACAACGAGGCTGATATGGTCCTGATACAAGAACCATGGATTTATAAGGATCTTGTATGCGGAATCAGGGCTAAAAACTACAACCTATTTTATGCGGTAAATAAGGGTAAGCCTAGGTCCTGCATAGTGGTTAACAAAAAATTTAATGCTCTCTTACTTTCGCAATATAGTGATGGTGACCAAACCGCAGGAAGTATCGAGGGCTCCTGGGGCCAAATATGGGCAGTATCTGCATATGTGGCACATGACCATGCCACTCTAGCATCGAATATCCTGATACAGCTAACAAGCAGCCCCAGGAGACTAGGAGTAGAGCTTCTAATAGGTTGCGATGCCAACGCTCATCATGAGGTTTGGGGCAGCTCAAACATTAATAAAAGAGGTGAGTTACTTTTTGATTTTGTATTTAGTAACAATCTGTTCATCTGCAATGATGGCAGTATGCCAACTTTTATTACAAAAAACAGGCAGGAAGTGTTAGATGTCACTCTTGCTACTGCTAGGCTTCACGAATCGGTCAAGAACTGGAAAGTGTCCACTAAACACTCGTTCTCAGACCATATGATTCTAGAATTCACCTTAACCTTGGATGAATCGAACATCTACAATCAAAAAACGTTTAGAAATGTTAAAAACACAAACTGGACGAATTATAATGCAGCGCTTAGTGAGCTGCTTTTAACCATTTCCTCCGATTCCCCTGGGAACACTTTTGATCTAGACAATCAAGTCCAAGATCTCATCTCAGTGCTCAACGAAGCTTTCAATTATGCCTGTCCCCTCACACAACCTAGTAGAAAATGTAACCCACCTTGGTGGAATAAGCATTTAGGTCTTTTACGAAAGGAGTGTAGGAGACTCTTCAATAGAGCAAAATTATATAATAATGAGAGTGTTTGGCTGAATTACAAAACCTCTCTGCAAGAATATAAAAAAAAATTTACGTAGATCCAAGAGAGATGGTTGGCAATCGTACTGTCAAGAAATAAATAGCAATTCTGAAACCTCTAGACTGCGTAAAATCTTATCCAAAAATCCATCTGTCCCAGAGTTACTCAAAAAATCTGACGGGACATGGTGCAATAATAGTAGCGAATCATTGCAATTACTACTAGATACTCACTTTCCGGGATCTTCTACTTCGGTAACTGCATCCACAGAGTGCCTTAATCTCTCACCGGTTAACTCTATTAAAGTAAACCTGCAGATCGTTAAATGGGCTATTTTTAGTTTTAGACCCTACAGGACCGAATGGTATTCATCCAATTGAGCTCCAGAATTTATGGGAGTTAATACACAACCGGCTTTTGGCAATTTTTAGACATTATTTCTTATTTAACTATGTCCCGATTAAATGGAGGGAGGTTAGAGTAGTTTTTATACCCAAAGCAGCAAAAACCTCGCACCATAACCCCAATGAACTCGGTACAATAAGCCTCTCCTCTTTCATGTTGAAGGCTCTTGAAAGAATCATAGACGTAGAAGTAAGGCGTGCTGTAAGCTCCAACCAGTGGTCCCCCTCACAGCATGCCTACACTAAGGGAAAATCTACGGAGACAGCTCTCCACTCCCTTACTTATAGAATAGAAAAATCCATAAATCTCAAAGAATTTTGTATGGTTGCTTTTGTAGATATTGAAGGGGCTTTCAACAATATACTCCCGAGTGCAATAGTAAGCGCGATCTCGCGTCTGGGTGTTGATGATGCGCTCATTGGCTTTATAAATCAGTTACTAACTGGCAGACTCATTGAAGCAACGATGGGCTCTTCAACGGCACGCAGAAGGGTGAATAGAGATACCCCCCAAGGAGGAGTACTCTCCCCTCTCCTTTGGAACATAGTGGTGAATGAACTGCTAATAAAACTGAAGGCAGAGGGCTGCGAAACTATTGCATATGCGGATGATATTGCGATGACAGTCACCGGAAAATATATTACCATTCTTAGGGATATTCTACAAAATGGTCTTAATATCCTAAACAATTGGACACAAAAATGTGGCCTTGGGGTGAATCCCAATAAAACTGAAATCGTAGTTTTCACAAGAAAACATACGGTCCCAAATCTTTCTCCACCCTCTCTACGAGGTTCTGTGATACATGTGAAGGAGGAAGCCAAATTTTTAGGTGTAGTTTTCGATAGGAAACTCACTTGGAAGAAAAACACTCTAGAGCGCGCAAGAAAAGCCAATGTTGCTCTTCATCTATGCCAGAAAGCTATTGGTAAGAAGTGGGGTCTTGAACCTCGCATCACCCAATGGCTATATATAGCTGTTATTAGGCCCATATTGCTGTATGGTATTACGGTATGGTGGACAGCTCTTGATAAATCTTCGTACTGTTCGGTACTTAACAGGATTCAGCGTAGAGCTGAACTCTGTATTAGCGGGGCACTATGCACCACACCATCCATTGCACTAGATTTGATGCTTCAGTTACTGCCAATGGATATTATTAGTAAACAAATGGCAGCTTCATCTGCTTTAAGACTAAAAGCTACCTCACAATGGAGAGCCAGTGACTATGTTCATGCCGCCATTCTAAATCTTTTCAATTTTACTCCTAAAAACGTTGATTACATCACACCCACCCTCAACTTTGACAGAAAATTTGATGTCGTGTTTCCATCTAGAGAGATATGGACGTCAGGTGGTCCCTTCTTAGATGAGGGCGTAACCATCTTCACTGACGGATCCAAAACAAGTAGTGGTGTAGGTAGTGGAGTTTTCTCAGAGGAATTGAACAAATCTTCCTTCTTTAGGCTTCCAGATCATTGTAGTGTCTTTCAGGCGGAAGTGGTCGCCATCAGGGAAGCTATAGCTTGTTTGAATATAGATGATATATTTGGCAGGAATATATACATACTATCAGACAGTCAAGCTGCATTAAAGTCCTTGAGTTCGGTCCAATTTACATCTAGGACGGTTCTTGACTGCTACACATCTCTAAAAGAAATGTCGACGCAGCTCAATATTTCTCTAATCTGGGTTCCCGGCCATAGGGATATTTTCGGAAATTGCAAAGCAGACGAGTTAGCCAGAAAGGGTGCTTCAGAACCATACTCGGAGCACCTAGACTATCTTTGCATATCGCTAATATCATGTAAATTGTTATTGAGTTCTTTCTGCACTAATACTTTTAACAAAAGATGGGAAGACTCAATGATATGTAGACATCTGTATGCAATCTGGCCACTTTCCGATAATAGGAAATCGAAAACTCTAATTGAGAAGTCCCGCAAGGACATTTGTCTTCTGGTAGGGTTGACTACAGGACACTGTAAACTACGGAACCATGCTAGAAGACTAGGTCTTCCTTTCAACCAAATCTGTCGTAGCTGTGGGGAGGACGATGAGAGCGCATCTCATCTTTTGTGTTTTTGTCCAGCTCATGCACGTCGGCGATTTAGTACTCTAGGAGCCCCCTTCCTTGAAGACCTGGACTAGTACAGGATCGGGCTTTAAATAGCATTTTATGCTTCGCAAAAGGTTCTAGGTGGTTTTAAACCCTGAGGTTGACCCACTAGGGATCACCAGTATAACCTAACATAACCTAACCTAACCTAATAACAATAAAAACTGTTCACTGCTCATTTCTTCAAGGCTTTTTGATTGATAATTAAGCGGATAACATGACAAGGAGGGATCGATTATATATCTTAGTATTCCTAATAAATTAGAAATTTTGAGTCATATAGTAGTGTTTGTGATGTTAAAAATAAAACTCATCAATAGGAGCAATATTCAGCTAAAAATATCGATGCAGCCATCCAAAAAACTGAAAACATTCTTTTTAAAGACGGTTTCTAGACACTATAGTTTGTTAAGTAAATTGATGAGCATCATTAATATTATAATAAAGACTATGTTGTCAACTAAAAAATTAGTTCCTAAAACGTCAAATGAGCTGTCTCCTTTATTTCTTCACCAAATTTAAAAGTTATTATTGTGTCCAGACTTAAGCTCTGATCGTTAATAAATTGATTTTACACTAGCGGTATTATCTATTAGCCCATTAAGTACCAGGCAAGTTCAAACTTGGAATTTTATGATGAAATTTTCAGAAAAGTCTTATTTTAAGTTAAAAATATTCCCTGCATAAAAAAATTTTTTTTTTGAAAAGTAGAGTTCCGGTAAAGTGCCGTGTGGTCAACCACACGCTGGGACTCATAGCACATTTCTCTCTCTTCGATAGTACAAATATTTTTATATGTGGTAAAAAATGGTATTTAGTTACTTTTATGGTGTAAGTAAGAATTATTTTAAGTTGTATAAAATACGTGTAAAATTCAATGTTTTATGCTTTTCAAATATTTATTAATCAAAAAATATATTCGAATTATTACATATGTATTGTATTATGTAAAAATAAATAAGTTTACTTGCTTTATTGTCTATGATCAATGTAATATTGTTTATTTTCATAGAAAATTATAAAGCAATTTTCTACATGACCATTTAAATAACACTTTTCATATATAAAAACTGTCGCTTTTGGTGTACGAACAATACAGCGGTGATGATTTTGAGTTTTTATTGGAGCGTGGATACCGGTTACACGTGGTAAATTTCCTGGAATATAAACATCTTCTGCTGCACTGTGACTTTCCTTTTTCAAATTATAGTAAGCGGTAGCTTGTGTAATGAACATTGAGTTCTCTGATGCAAGAAGAAGGTTTCTGGCAATGGAATTCTTGAAGTCTAACTGAGGCATCGGTTTTGTGTTGGTAGAAGCAGCGACAAAGCAATGTAGTTTCCAAGAGTTTACTACAGCGCTATCTAAACACTGTACCCATAATGGCCATGTGCGTTTCCAGCACACACATCGGGTTTTTGCTTCTATTCCCGATACGATAGTTAGCAACTCCAATGTCATGTAAATCGACGCCGCCCATGTGTCGGTAGTAGCTGTTGACAACTTGAGGCTGCGGGTTCAACGGAGTCATACAGAATGTTCCAATGGATACTCACAATGGCTCAATAATTCCTTTACAACAAATGCACCGACTCCCAATTGTTTGTTGTATTTGTCAGTTGCACTGGAGTACGGCAGAAGCGGGAAGATGTACCCACTATCCACAGAAAGGGTTCATAGATTATAACCGAAACGTATTGGTTATACAAGTTACAATGTGAATAGTTGCGACTCAGGCATTTCTACAAGACCACCATAATCTTGTGCATTTGATTCGTATACACCATCAATAGCACCTAAATATCATCTTAAAATTAGACACGCGGAATTCAAAAAAAGGAACAAAATTTTAAAGTCACATGTAATGTTTGTTGATATTTCATCATCGTCAATCATTTCATTGTCTGACTCACTAGCAACATTATCAGGGGGCAAACATTATTATTCAATACGTAGCGGAGTGTCAGTTGGCACTAATAAGTCATCTTCGCTTCAATTATCAATAATATGCAATAGTTCCTGATTTCTTAGATATCTTAGGCACGACATTATAATTTTATTTACAGTAAAAAATTAAAGACAGAACTTTTAGCAAGAACAAATGTAAACCCTATATACAACAATCAAATTCCGACTAACTCAACCAGCAATCAAATTTCAAAATAGACTTATTACTATTATAAATAGTAAAAACACAAGTTTAGGTAGATCAGAAGAGTGTGATATTTATTAGAGAGATTACTCTCATTTTATTTCATTACCTAACGATAAACATTTATGTGGCATTGTTTCATCATTATATTGTTATGGGGCCCAGCGTGTGGTTCACCACACGCCTTTTTTTGCCGGCGTCTAGTAGTAAGTAACTGTTACTAAGGCGGCGGCCAAAATTACGAAAATTATATTGGACTTTTATGAACACATATTATAACAAATAAATTAGTTTTTATTTTTTTTTATTTTAATTTTCATTTGATTAAAAAAAGCATTTTTTTGGATACTTTTTATTTCTGACCAGGTAAACTCATGAACAGATGAAAACTGTTCGAAATATGTATTTTTATATTATTAAGATATCAAACTAAGTAACAAAAACAAAAAACATTGAAAACTTTTATATATTTTTAAATAATTTCCAAAGTTAACCGTGTGGTGTACCAAACGGAGGTACAAAATTGGTTAATTTATCTGAGCTTGTTAAATGTCATATTTGTTAAAAAAGTAATGACTTTTTATAACCTATTTGGTCTCTCCAAAATCTATTCAGTTCTCGCCTTTGTCACCAGAAATCACATATTCCTTACATTACAATCTGATATTAGTTATAAAGTCGGAGTATTCAAATTTTTGTATGTGCAAGGATTCAATCAAGATGCTTCTAATTTTTGCAAAATCTGATCCTTTCTGGTAATCAATTTATTGACGTGTAAGTTAGGAAACATCATTAGTGAAAAGTGTGAGCTATTTCCATTGATACTTTACTCCAACTGGAGATCGCGATTTTAAAGCAGCATGTCAAGTGCAATTATGAACCTTATTTATATTTACTGGCATTTTGATTGCATCAAACTAATGCGAAATATTAATGGAATCTGCACATCTCGTATAAAGTGAAGCAGTGAAATGAAACAAAGTCAAATTTGTCTGCATAAAATATAAATTAGATATGCCTTTGCTGTTAAGACTATATACTCGTAATATACTTGCAGTACTTAAAAAATACGTTAATCTTAAAGATATAACAAACAAAACATATATCAAGAAGCAAATAATTAGATGAAACATTATTATTACCTTTGACCTTACACATAGCTCACATGGTTCAAGGTTCAAGTTAAAGTTATTATTTCATACCAAAGGAAATATTTGTGGTTCTTTGCGCCAAAAGTAATGAAATTGAAGAAATAAACGATACGGCAAACTAATTTATCTAATTGCAATTTATATTTGCAATAAAACATTTGAAAATAATCAAATAATGGCCAAAAGGAGCCGACCATTCAGGTCATAAATAACGCCGAAAATGTGCCAAAACTAATTTCACACAAAAATTATTAGATAAAAAATTTATCTGCATTACTGCGTATCTGGGCTAAATATTGGCATATGCTAAAGCGATAATAAACTGAGTTGTTAATCTCCTACTATGCAACGAAATAAAATATAAAATACGCGTAAGTCAGGGCAATAAAACAGGACTAACGTACAATAATTTTCACAATAAATTAACGAGTAACCAGAAGATGGGAAATTTCATTTCAATTATTACTTTCATTACAGCAATACATGGCAGCAAGAATGTAATCAACATAAAAATTTCACTAATAAATTAATAATTAATTAATAAGTAAGTAATGAGTAATGTAAATGGACAGCAATTGGAGCAAGGAGCACACTGAATGCACGAACGGAACTTCCATGTGTACGTGATTAAAGGCAATTGCCAATATGGCGGCATATAAACGATTTAATTAAGTTGTGAGTTTAGTACTTTGAAGCGAACAGAAAGGAAGGGGATCAGTGTATATCCTGTCATGTATTTTGCTGTCAACTGTGTAATATGCTTGTTTACGCCTACACAAATGAAAAATCCACTAAATCTGCAATAATCAAGTAGCCGCCAAAACTAAATGTTTTAGCGCAGATGACCAATAACAAAACCAGGCAAAATTCTGTAATGACTCAAGCCGTGCTGGATATGTACATTTTTTACAATAACAACACTAATCTTTTATGTTTTATTTAATTATTCTCTAAATGAAAAGGAAAAATTAAAAACAACGCTGGCAGCACCAGCAAGGATATCAGCTTTGAATGGTGTAACAACAACCAACACGAACGCATTAATCTACATAAATTTACGTAGACACACCGGCACTAGCAAAAATTGACTGCCAAATAAGGAAGCACCAGCGTTCACCAAACATTTTGATATAGTTTAGTATAATTTATATTGTATGAGTATTAAAATAATTTAAATAATATTTGATATTACGTATTAAACTGTATGTAGTCAATTTAAAATTAACGTTCACATATATAACAAATGCGACTACTCTGTCAGCATTTCGTATTTGCCTTAACTACAATACAAAGTCCATTCACATTAAGCTAGTTAATGATATATAATGTTAATTGTGTTAACCTTTTAAAGTTATAGCGGTACCACATGTGTTTTTCTTTGCTTTCAAACGTTCTTAAAACCGTCTGGGGCAAGGCGTATTCAGGCTTCTTAGTTTTTACTATATTCATACTATACTGAATCAATGGTTATTAAAAACTATTATATATTAAATAATATTTTTCTATTAAATAATATTAATGTATAAAATAATATTAATATATTAAATAATATTAATATATTAAATAATATTAATATATGTTTTGTGATAATAATATGTAAAATAATTTAAAAATTAATAAATTAAATAATATTGATATATAAAATACTTTATGGGTGTGTCGCGTATGGCAACGCTGCAAAGTCTACTATCCAAAAGTGCAAGTTGCTCAAAGTTAGGTTCTCCGAAGACTCTTCAAAGTATCTTGGTATATTCACACAAATGCAAGCTAAGAGACCTGGGAATAGACCCGGTCAGAAAATACATAACTGACAGAGCTTTCACAAAAACCGACAGGCTACCCTACTTAGCACTATCTAATCTCAGAATAATCTCTAGCCACATGGGGTGGTACGCAGATCTTAGATCAGTCATCAAATAATCAAAAAGCTTTTGAGGAATACATAAATTAGTCAGTGAGAAGGGTGGGTCTCTGCAGAAAACCCCCAGCAAATGCCGTTTTGAGCGTAAATATGAGATGTGAAGTGCAATTTAGGTTCCTTTTGTAGTTTTGTAGTGTAAACAGCATATTATTTATTTGATGTCTAAAATAATAATAAAATTGATTTCTTAATATCTTTTAGTTTCAAATTATAAATAACTAGAAAAATTGGTTTAATAATTTTTAGAAATGCAATTGTTTAAATCGGACTATAGTTACCACCAAAAAGAGTGCAATCTTTTTTTTTGTTTTTTGCGCCACTGTTTACGATTTCATCGGTTAAATGCATTATTAACGCTATATCCGTATTTCAAAATACGGATAGATTCCGTATTCGAAACCTCTCTAACAAAAATACGGAAGTGATACATTCAACTGCTGACTGTTGCATTATTGGTCACTAGAAAAATTTTTATCGGCTAGTGCCGAGTGATTGTAAATAACCAATTTATTTTTAAAGTGCATGTAGTTCAATGATTTGTCCATGGTTCTATATTACACTACACCGTATGAGAGCACTATTCTTGTTTCTCATAAGTATGTCTAACTACTTTCTTATCTTGCACTACAGATTTTTATCGCCTAAGAGCGAATAACAACTATTTTCTAATATGACAGTTCATTTATATACAGTATACTTTTCTACTTTAACGTGAAAATATTAAACTGTGCTAGTGAATTCATTAGTTAAAATATTTTCAAACATGCTGCCGGCCGCAAAAATCGCACCACTAAAGAAGAGCGTTATAGGTCTGTGATTAATTACAGTATTCAAAAATTAAATGACATTAGTAAGCTTTGGTTTCAACAGGTTATTGAAGAAGGTTATTGGGTAATAGTGCTGCGAATTGATGCACCGACTGCATGATTGATATTTGCATTTTATTTCATTTCATTTGTTTGCTGGACTACATTAAGTCGCTGATGTAATTAGATAAATCGGGGTCATTAGACTAGCTTAAAATCAAATTTTTAGAAATATAGCCTATAGTCGGTTCCAGCTGATTCAAAATTAAGCAAACAAGTTACATTTAAGTTGAACCACCTGTATACTATTATCATTTATGATTAACTTTGTAAGGATAAATGAGTTATATTCAGTTTGCAAATACTATCTATGTAGTTCCTGAAAAAATTCTGCTCGGTAGTCTGATTTTTACACAATTTTTCTTGCAACCATTATTTACAGCTTTTTTTCTTCTTCCGCTGAAATCAGCCTCTATTTTCATTTTTTCAACATTTTTGGGAAAAGGTTTAGGAAACGCTGTTCACCTTTGTTTTGAGAGGACAACTATGTAAATGTGCCAGTGCTTATGAAAATTATTACGTCGACTATAACAACAGATCCTTCCTTTAAATACACTCGTATGCGTGTGTATTGCAAGTAAAGAGTGAGTGTATGTGAGTTTTATTGCTTTAGGTACGCATTGTTAAATAATAAAGCTGTAAATAATTTCGTAGTTTTGTAATTACATTTTAAATTATCATTTTCGTTATGAACTTCATCAACATAATGAGCATCATCATTATTTACTTGGTATATTATTTGTGTAAAATAAAAATTTCAAATTTGGTTCTGACAGCTTCAGTATTATTTCATTTACTTTTACGCTCGCTCTAAACTAACAAATTAAGCAACTTATGAAAATAATTATTATTTAAATATTTTACATTTTCCACATCTACCTTCTTCCGCTCTTGTCGTCTGACCACTGTACAGAAAAATGTTTGAAATTAATTTTAAAAATTATTTAATTGCTACACTAAAATTGTTGTTGCTTTTTTAATATAAATTAATCCACAAAGGCAAATGGCAAACGATTTGCGTTATTCATTAGTTTATGTTTGTATTAAGTTTTAAGTTAAGTCCTTTTTTCTAAAAGAATTACAAACTTAATTAAAAGAAAATATACAGTTTTTTGCTCTCTAAATATATAAATGTTAAAGGTAGAAAACGAAGCTTTGTAAAATAGTAGATGTAAGTAAAGTCGGAAAGAGAAAACAAAATTTATATCTGTAAGTGATTATCTTCTCATGGTAAAGTGCAACAGTGAAGTGCAACAGGGTTTGAGATAGAAGGAATATTTCAGAAGGAATCTTCTGGAAAAAAGAATGCAAAAATAGCGAAGAATGTTATGAAAATGGTATGAGAAGTACATTTGAAAACAAAGTTCTACTTGTATATACTATTGTCTATTATTATCTATTGTATTATTATGTAATTTTATTAATGAAATAAAAAACAAAATTAAAATGTATATAACCACTTGAGACTTTTAGTGAATCGATTTTTCGATATGCGAAAACATTGAATAAGCATTATTTTGTATGTGATTTATTAAATATATTTCTCAAATCAAAGAAAAAATGTTTCAAAAAAGCTATATATATATATGTTATCTCTGAAATTTTAGACGCTCGACAATTTCATTTAATTTCTTTAATGCTTTCTTAATGGAATTTTAGAAAGAGTGAATTTTTTCCGCAGTATCAAAGCGGTGATGTCATTGATGATAGATCGAGTTCATAGTCTTGCAAGAAAAGACTTTTAACTGGAATGTTAAAATGGTTCATATAAATTACAGTAAATAATAAATAAGGTGTTTATGGTTATTCTAATAATCTGTAAGAAGTAAGGAATTTTTCAATAATAAATATTTAAAATAAACATGCTATAATCGATCGCCTGCACATTTTGGTACCCATATGGCATTAAAGTGTACCAGCATTCTTTGACAGATATGCTGATTAATTATTACTATTTATGTCTGTAATAAGAATTATCAAAGAGTTCATAAGTGGTCAATATTAAAAACAACCGTGAGGTAATCGTTCCGGTGTGTATTTGGTGTATTTATAAGATCTATGAGATCTATGTATCTCCTAAGATCTATCAACTCAAACTACACTAGTACTTCGATTATATTGAATTTTGTGAATATGAATATGAATTATTATGAACACTTTCAAACCCTGTAAACTTTGTCACAGTTTAAAAATAATTACAAATTTTGGAAATTATTCCAGTTATCACAATAAAAAATAGGCGATCATTTTCCGCACTTCGCAAATTAAAATATTTAATCTTTATTGAACAAGAGAAATCGAATCGTCACAAACATCTCAACATGTATAAAGATAATGCTGTAATATCAGAAGAGAATATCTGAAAACTTTCTACACTCTGGTGGAGATTAAGTCTCAGTGATATTTTTATAGTCTTGTGCCTATTTTCTTGAATGAAAATCTAGTCCTTATGTGTCGTGTAAAAAACTTAGCTTTTATATTACATGAATTCTACATGAATTAATTTATTTGCTATTTGTAAAATCGGGTATTTAATATTGTGACCACCATTTACCACAACCATTTTCTTAATTGTTAGTTATAGTAATTAGACCTCTTTTAATATACGTTGTTATTAGTTCCTTTGTCCTTCGTTTCCGTGTCGTACAATTGTTTCCGATTACTTTTAATTCGATCCATGATTTCCCAGATGCACAAGTTTCGGCATGTCTCGTTCGTGCCCATGATGTTTTTAGATATCCTGTTTTTTGTCTAGCTTGTGGATTTCAATCCAATGCTTATTGACATATTTCGCTTGAATCCTTATGAAGCGTATTGCCAATCCCATGCCATTTGCGTCTTTTTATAAAGTTTAGAATTGATTCGATGTGGTTATTTTCGGTAGAATTTTTCATTAGTTAAAACATTTGGCGAACAAACTCTTATAATTCGTCTTAGGTATCTGTTCACGATGCTTAGTATTTTCTATAATAATGTTTCTATTGTGAGTCATGTTTTACAACCACGTAATAGCACTAGGATGTCGTTTGTTTTGGAAATTTAAATTTTAGTGCACTATACGAACACTTGACTTTACTTAGCTGAGCAGGGAAATGTGCTTATCGAACATTTTTGCCTTGGTAGTACATATATATATTCAGTGCTTTTCCATTTAAGTTCTTAAGATGTTTAAGGCAAACTATTACCTGTAACAAAAACTCTATTGCTGCTCATTTTTAAGGTTTTAAGTTAATAAGAAAAATCGAGAAACCTTTCACTCTGCATACTAATCACTCAATTGATTGGAGAAATTTTAAGAAAAATTCGTCATTTTCTCAATAATTTCATAAATTTCATGGTTTTTTTGGTAATTTATATATAGGAATATTCTTATCAAAACGGAAAGCGTTTAGATTGCCCTGTGGTCTATTTTCCCCTTTTTTTATTACATTCTAAGAATTCACTTAATGCGTGAATAGTTGTCGAAATGTTTTGATAATGAATGCCTTCCGTACTCATATGTGGTATATTCAAAGGGCGTTGTTTACATTTCAGTTATCATTTCGTTGCCAGGAAATGATATGGGGAAATGCCATATCGCATAAAAATAAACCAATAAATGTGACAAATCACAAGATATATTGCATTCATTCATGGTTGTCGCATATTTTTTCCACATGTTATAGTTTTTGTGTGGTTTCCGCGCTATTTTACTGGGCAGACTACACGAGGCAGATATTAGGCGGCATTTTGCTGTTAATTTAATATTAAATTTGTTTACGTTTGCAGTTTCTATGTTTTTCCTTTTTTGGAAACTTTTCCTTTCATTGAAGGCTGCAAACCACAAAATTTGGGTTTTCAGTTTTTGCCTGCACTTTACATGGTATTTATGGTACAATATTTCTTATGTTTTTTTGAAAATATATCTACTTTAAGTAGATAGTACCATACACTTATTTCTTCTTTTTCGTGGCCGATTTTTTTATATTGTTATTTTGAAGTCGTTTTGGTAATTTTGATTTCATTGGAAAATGTTTAAATTTTAAACAGACAATCAACGATAACAAAACTCAACAAATTTTCCTGTGTGAAAAACTTTCTGCACCCTTAATTGTGGGGCTGTTAAATTGCTCGCGATACATTGCCTGCATACGTTATGATAATGACTGCAGTAGAACTGGGTTAAGGATAACGAGAATCGCTCGTTAATAGACACAACCAAACAACAAACAAGTTAAAAGCCCAACAATTTGGTAGTTAAAAATTTCGACAATAATTCGATGTACACCGAGTTTATAATGTTTTATCCTTCGTAGTTTCAGGCAATAATGGTCTTAAATGTCCTTAACGTAGTGTAGAACTTCGTATTTACCAAAAAGTTTTCTTTTATTTTTTTTTTTTATTTTTTGTTTTTAATTTTATTTTGTTTTCTGTAAAATTTTGCAGGGTTTGCAGGGTTCGGGTTGAGTGCAAGTTGTTTAGGAAATAAAAGGCCGTAGTTCATTAAATTTTATGAATGCAAAAATTTTTAAAATCAAGTTTCTTCTCATTTGCTCTAAAAGTGTCAAAAACATTTCTGAAGTACCCATAAAAACCATTTATGGCTGTGAAGGCGGTAAGCTTGTGGTGCATATTTGGCATACGTAAAACTCTGATGAAGTTAAATTGGCTACACGCCAAGGCATACAACAGAAACTGAACCTATATGTGAGTACTCATGGATGAGAATCTTTGCAAGAAACAGTCAAAAAGCAAAAGAAGAGTTTTGTAATAATTTTTAATTAAACAAAATTTGACTGTATTATTAGCGAAAGTAATCCTGATTTTCTTAAGAAATTTATTTCAATGCAAGAGTTCATATACATTGATGTAGGTTAGTTACTTTTTCTGAGACAATTATATTTTAAATTTTGTACTAAGTTATTTAAAATGAATTACGAGATTGTTAAAGGATAAGATTACCAAATTAAGTCTTAAGTTACTTAAAAGTAAAAATCTATCAATTTTTGATTTAGGTCAGATCATATTCATTTCTCATACAGGACTCATTAACATTTTCGGTCGATTGAAAAAAATGTTCACTTTAGATAGATTTTAGTCTAAATTAAAATGTTACGAAAACTTTATTTAAAATGTTATTTAAAATTTATTAGCAAAGCATGTAGCCCCAACCTTTACTTTCATCCAACACAACTCAAGCACTTCGCAGGTGCGCTCGTAAAATAATTTTACAGTCAAATTCATTTGTGAAATTGATTTTTCACTTCATTAATATTAAATTACACTTCCTTAATAGACTTTTAATCTAAAATATATATGCCCACTTGAATTATTGAAGTTGGTTAGTGGCATTCAATATTATATATTTGAATTTAAATGTTCATACTGTGCTTAATAATGTTAAACTAAAATTTAGAGTATAAATTTATATTCTAGGAATATTAAATTTATTGCAATAATAAAACAAACATTTTTAGAAATTTTCACTTTATGTTACCTTGGGATTTAATTTGGATCAAACACAAACATTAATTACAAATTTATTTTTGCAAAATCGCTTTGAAAATGACTATCTACTAATTAATCATTTGTTCAAAAAAAAAAAAAAATATATATTTTACTTGAATTTATATTTATTATACATTATTTTTTTTTGTTTTTAAATTTAAATTTTGAAAGTGTTGTTCAAATAGAATAAATGCAGTAAAAATAATATTTTAAAGCAGTCTTAAGTTTAACCAAATAACCAAATAATTCGTCCGTAACTTCTATATGGATGTGTAGCGTTTAGCAAAGCCTTAAACACTTCTATTCGCCAGCTAAAAACTGCCCAAAGCCAGGCTCTGAGAAGATCTTTCAAGAAACCATAGTACATTAGGACGAATGACATCCTCAGGGACCTCAAGATTGATCCCATCCAAAAATACATAAAGGATAGATCCCTGAAATTATTTATGAAAACTGACGGACTTACCAACACCGCGTTATCAAATCTCAGAATGCTTACAGACTCCTCGGGAAGATGTGCAGATCTGAGGTCAATTATTGCTTAATCTGATGAAGTGATAAACAATAATCCAGTCAAGGCGCAAAGAGGGGTTTTGAAGAAACCTCACAGTTAATAGAGAGTAAAAGTGCTTTAATAAAATAATGAGTAATTTAATATTCGCTTTTCACTTTACTTACTCTAAATTCTAATAAAAATTGAAATAAAACGTATTCGACTTTGTGAAAAAAAAATTGGAAATAAAACTATTGCTATAGTTGCGATATCGTCTACTCATAGCAATGAACTTTAAAGACTCAGATTTGTGTGTTTTATTATCCATATATTTGGGTTTCTGCTGGAACAAAGAAGTTCTGTAACTTTTCTTCAATATGAGCGACAAATAAGGCCGAAAATATTCACAAGGAAACTATATATTTCGTTTGCTATTTTATCGATCCCATATTCCGTAAGATAATGTACTTAGCTTAATGCATAGATTTATAGAAAGAATAGTTGTGCATTTCAGTGTTGTTCACATGCGGACCAGTAAGGTCCTTATAAGGGTCAGCGTAGGAATAGCGCTAATCAGTGGTCTTAGAATGTATGAAGTAAGCTTCTGTATACAAGGCTGCTACTTTAACTTAGACTAAGCTTTGTATTTATTTATCACAATATTCCTATAGACGCCATGATGATTAGTATGAATAAATTACAAAGAGAAATTAATTTCAGCATTAGTTTTGTTCTTGAGTTCCTTTAAGGGGGCAACTTCTTTGTCAGAACAGTCGTAGGTACAGGATCCAACCCCTATAATAACAGGAGTTACACCTCTGGTCAGGTGCTGCAAGTGAAACTCACTCACTACCGTTTATGCTCTAAACAATACCAGGGAGTTCCAACTGGATTTTAGTCTCTTCTGACGACAGACACGCTTTGTGAAGTTAAAACGACTGAACTCTTTTAGAGCTTATAAAACACTGCAAAATTTCAGGATTCTTTCTATCTTCACGCAGTTTAAAAATATCTTAAAACCTAATTCAATTAGGTTTTGTGGCCTAATTAATGTAATTTTGTTTTGTCAATCAATGTAATTATCTGATATTATGTGATCGGTTCCTATGTAACATAATTGGTGATGGTTCCTATACTATTACTGTATGATATTAAACAATGGAGTTTTAAACTAATTAGTTTAAATTTACGCTTTCATATAATGACAAAGAAACTATTTTTCAAAATTTAGAGGGATTCAAATAGCAAAGAAAGAAAGGTGGCTTTCGTTGTCACCACCTTTTTCATTGAAATGTGGTTGACCATAGAACGTTGATTCGAGTATTGCCAAATTTCCATCATCAGTGGTCTTACGAAATATTTGAATTTCTTAATTAGTTTATACTGTTTGTTTCTATAATTTTGTGTGTGTGTTTTAAAGAACGAAGCCAGATAATGGAAAATGTACTCTGGGAAGAACTTATTCAAATGAAATTACTTATGTGTTAATACACGCCGTACTATGAAAATATTTCAACTCCTGTCCGGAAGTTGTCTTGAAATATAGAAATCTACATGAGGTAGAAATATAAAATTGACCATGTAAACTACTGCTCTTCTGTTTGATTACTGTTTTGCATTCTACACTGAGAGTCGTCAATGAAATCAGATGGTACACTTAGTAATGATTAAGCAGATAAGAAAAAGCAGATGTTGTTAAGTAAAATCACATTCAAAATAATAAGAATGTTGCAAGGTAAAGCAATTTAAATAATAAAGTGTTAAATAATAAAATAATTGCTATTTCTTCATATAGAAATTTTTTACTTCAAGTATTAACTACGGAGTTTAATTTTTTATTACATATTATTATGTTGAGTCAGTGCACTTGAGCACTTCTGTATTCTTTTAACTACGAGGTTTCTTCATAACTCCTCTCTACACCCTGAATGGATTATTGTTTATCATTTTATCATACAAAGCAATAATTGACCTCAGATCTGCATATCTTCCCGACGAGCCTGTAACCATTCTGAGGTTCGATAACGCAGTGTTGGTAAGCTTGTCAGTTTTCTTAAATAATTTCAGGGCACTATCCTTTATGTATACCTACAATAAATAAATAAGAAATAATAAATTTATTATATATTTTATTTTTAAACATAAATAATTTAAGACAATTTCAATGGACTTACTTCAATTTACCTCCAAGCTCTCATATTTTCGCCAAATAGATTTACCAAGGCTCAACTCGAAGTTATTAATCACAGTTCTCACTCAAGTCTTTTGGTGTTCGAAATCCATCCGAAATTCGCTTTTGTGGCACTTTGCAGTTGCTTTCATGAGCTGAGGCAAAGGCGTTGTTTCGCATTATAGTTAATATTCAATAATTTGCACGCAAAACTTTAAGGCGTGATATTTACCGAAATTATTGGTATATTTGAATAATTAGCACTATAATTTGCTATACTCGCAAAACAAACATTAACACCGAAACGAACTTACGCACAACTGCCCGAGCTGCTCGCATGCATAAATGAATAAATATTAATGCAATAATTCAAGCAAAGTTTATGTTGGCGTACGTGTTTGCGCTATATTTCTAAGCGTGTTAGCTGAAAGATCCTTCGAAGGATACAGGATACACTTCAAACGTGCAAATAGTTGTGCATACGTGTGCATGTGTTGGTGCTGACCTCAAGTGTGTTTTATGAAGCGCATAATTAGAAGCGCTCATTATTTTCCATTACATGTAAAACAGTTTCAAGTTTGTTTGCTTGGTGTGGTGTTTATGTGTGTGTGTGTGTGTGTGTGTATGTCAGTGTGTGCGTAAATTTAGCACAACAAACTTGTGAAGGTCAGGCGAAAGAGTAGGCATCTCTGACCCCGTGTTTGTATGGAAAAATTTTTCAATATTCTGATTACGAAATAAATTAAAAAATAATTATTTTAATTCGAAGCAGCAATTTAAATACATTTAAATAAGCGTGGTTGATTAAAATATATTGAAAAATTAATTAAAAATTAATTTGATTTAAACATTGTAAAAACAATTCAATTAACACAATTGCACACAAAATATTTGCTTAAGGTTAATAATTATTTCAAGTTGAATCAAGTTGATCTTATGTAGAAAAGGTATAATAATATGATAAAGAAAAAAGTGCCAGGTTCAACCAAAAACCTTTTATAAAATTAATTTGAAGCCTCAAAATCTATGTAAAAGGAATATAGAACCACAATTCATCTTATAACCTTCAGAGAAGACTTTAAAGAGAGGAATAAAACCATACTAGTGAAAGACCTAATCACTGGAAAACTTTTTATAGACCGCGTACGATATGACTAGCAATTCCCCTAAACATGTCTTTTTTTCTTAATCGTATGAAACGTTTCCTCGAATTAATATTGCAAACAGAAAAGACTGAAGCGATGTCTTTTCAATCGAGTACGTTACTTGGCCAAACACATATATTAAACTACTTCCAAAAACTATTGCAGAGCGATAACTTCATGAAATCACAGAACACTCCCTTAGTATATATACATATACTTAGTAAACATATACTTTAGTAGGTTTCAAAAAGTAGTAAACTGCAACTGCGAATACACAAGTAAAGTATGACGGCCTTGGATCAGTTGTCTAATGAACGCTGACTCTGAGCTTCAAATTTGGCAGAGTATGAGTTTAACGCTTGGTACTATAGTCACTTCCGTTATGACTGACGTTAAATTACAACTTCAACAATTTGAGATATAGAATGTTGTTCAATTTAATAAGGAAATATATCAATTCACAATTACTTTCTAGAAATAAAATTATTAGATGAATACTTTAAATCTCAGTGTTAAGTTTCATATTAAATCTATTATCATTGTATCAATTATTATAATTGTTTTCTTATTATTGTATTATTATTGTCAATTATTATAATTGTATTCTTATTAGTGCATTCATTATATGTGTACATAAGTACCTAAATTAGTTCTTATGTTGTTTTTGTTGTTGGTGTTTATTTGTGTTATCAAACATTTTTAGCATTGTTGCTGGCTCTCACAACTAAATATTCGCACGCTAGCAGCGTGCCAGACGTAACATGATCATCTTCACACGCCACTGTGCAAGGTTGATAAGCATTATGTTCAATTTCTTTTATCGTGTGTTCGTTGTGAGTTGCAGCAATAGGCAAGCCGCTGCGACAATTCTGTTGTTCCCACAGGTGCAATATGAGTTGGCGCATGGCTTCAGTGATAACACATTTAAGTCACCAAATTTGTGAAGCAGGTTGATATATGGCAAAATACATATATCAGCTTGCTGATTGCATTAAATAGTATAAGCATAGGTAATGCACATATTTCCCACGAACGCCCTTGGCCTTGAATGTTCAAAGTCCATCGGATAACAAATCGTGGGAACTGGGTGCATTTCCTCCTTTACCATAAGCTTAGTGTTAAGAATTTTGTATAAAAGCACAACATTTTTAATAAACATTTGATTCAATTTAACAACCTGAATACAACCAAGTGTTTTCTTTTGGTTTAAGTGCCTAAAAGAACCTTGAGCAAAGTCGGTTTATGTGCCGAATTTGAAAATCAATAAACAAATAAATATCTATATATATATTTACATATATATCTAGATATCTATAAATTACGTAACTGGTTCATGTGCCGGATTACGTAAGTGAATTACTAAGCTGGTTAAAGTGCCGGATTAGTGAATCCGTATCAGACTAGATACGGAGGATAACATATCGTGAAAAGCTAAGCTGGTTCAAGTGCCGGATTAGCTTCAGTCCGTATCAAACTAGGTACGGATCATAACATTTTTG
>NC_051847.1:149152662-149231421 GCF_002237135.1 Teleopsis dalmanni
TTTAAATTTAGAGCGATTTTGGGAAATAGACGATGAAAACAACACAAACTTACAAGAAGATGAAAAATGTCAAGAACTATATAAAACAACTACAACAAGAGATACAGACGGTAGATACATGGTGCAAATTCCATTTAAAGAAGAATTGTCTTTAGGGAATTCTAGAAAACAAGCAGTAGCAAGACTAATCAACCTAGAGAAGAAAATGAAGAAAGAAATTAAGTCAGAATACATAGAGTTTATGCGAGAATACGAACGTTTAGGTCATATGGTCAAAGCAGAAAATGAAAATGAAGGGTTGTACTATATGCCTCATCAGGCTGTAATCAGAGAAGCAAGTTCAACAACGAAACTACGTGTAGTTTTTGATGCGTCCGCTAAAACAACAAATGGAAATAGTCTTAATAATATCATGATGACCGGACCGCGATTACAAAAAGACATATTTGACATAATAATAAAATGGAGGTTATGGAAATTCGTGGTGACAGCAGATGTGGAAAAAATGTATAGACAAATAAAAATTGCAGAAGAGCATCAAGATTATCAACGTATACTTTGGAGAGAAAATCCAACAGACAGAATTGCGGAATTTAAATTAACACAGTTACTTATGGAACTGCTTCGGCCCCATTTTTAGCAGTTCGCACATTACAACAAATTGCTGAAGACTATAATGGAGACATTCTTATTAAAAATACAATTAAAGATGATTTTTATATGGATGACTTATTGACTGGCGCTGATACAAAATTAGATTGTAGAAATAAAACCAATACAATTTTCAAATGTTTAAGCAGCGCTGGATTTAAATTGCGGAAATGGATGTCCAATAATCAATCAATCTTGAAAAATCTTCCCATTGACGCCGAAAATAAAATACTGTGCATAGAGGAAGATAATTCAATAAAAACACTAGGATTGAAATGGAATCCAAAAAAGGATGAATTCCAATTCACAATAAATATATTATCAAATGAGAAAATAACTAAAAGAATGGTATTGTCAATATACGCAAAAATGTTTGACCCATTAGGTTGGTTAACACCAATAACAATTATCGCAAAATTATTTATTCAAAAACTTTGGCAATTAAAATATGATTGGGATGAAAACTTAAATGAGCAAATTCATAATGAATTCAAAGAATATAATAAAAATATACAAACAGTGGAGCAAATTCGAATTCCAAGATGGATGGGAGTCTCGAGTTCAGATAATTGGGAGTTACATGGATTCTCGGATGCATCTGAAGCCGCTTATGCAGCGGTAATATACATCAAAATCGGTTTACATATAAACCTATTGACTGCAAAGAGCAAAGTAGCACCAATAAAAAACAAGAAGACTATTCCCAAGCTAGAACTATGTGGAGCTCACTTATTAGCAAAACTAATGAGTAAAATAATTAAAATTTTAAATACAAATCCAAAAACTTATTGTTGGAGCGATTCTGCAATCACGTTATGGTGGCTAAAAGAACCAAAAAACAAAGAGAAGTTTGTAAGAACTCGTGCAACAGAAATTAAAAATTTAATTCCAGAAACTGAATGGCGTCATATAAGATCAAAAGATAATCCAGCTGATATAGCACCTAGAGGCATCTGTGCAAACAAATTAAAAGATTACATGCTATGGTGGCATGGGCCTGCATGGTTAGTAAAACCAAAGGAAGAATGGCCAAATGATGAAAAATTAAATGGAATGTCAACAGTTATCACGACTTTAATTTCAGATAATAATTTTTTGAGCGATTGATAGAAAAAATATCAAAAATATCAAAACTAGAAAGAACCATAGCATATGTTTTACGATTTATTAACTGTTTGAAAAATAAATCAAAAAATTCAAATCATTTATCAAAGGAAGAACTAGATAAAGCAAGAAATAAAATAATTCGTCAGCACCAACTTACACATTTTTCTTCAGAAATATCAAGCATTAAACAAGGGAAGGAAATAAAAATGAATAGCAAACTAATTCAATTACGACCATTTATAGATAAAAATGGAATATTAAGAGTAGGAGGAAGACTACAAAACGCGAACATTACATATAATCAAAAACATCCAGTGATTCTAGCTAAAGATCGATATTCAGAATTAGTAATATATCAAGCACATCAATCAACACTACATGGTGGGCAATCATCGATGGAAACACATATAAAACGACGATTTTGGATATTAGAAATGAGGAAAACTATAAAAAAGATATGCCACAAGTGTATAAGATGCATTCGATTCAATCAAAATTTTGCTAAACAAATAATGGGATATATACCTAGTTACAGAATAAATATATCCCATCCATTCGAACACACAGGTATTGATTACGCAGGACCCATATACATGAGGTATTCTAAAGGTCGCGGTCAAAAATCATTCAAAGGTTACATCGCAGTATTTGTATGCATGTGCACAAAAACAATTCATTTAGAGGCAGTAAGCGACTTATCATCAGAAGCATTTATAGCTGCATTAAAAAGGATCTTTTCAAAGCGTGGGAAGAGTGCACATTTATATTCAGATAATGGCACTAATTTTATTGGCGCATTAAAAAAATTAGATAAAGAGTTTGGAAATGCGATCAAAAATAATACATCGATGGTACCAATTCTTGCAGCAGAAAAAATTGAATGGCATTTTATTCCTCCGGCAAGTCCGCATTTTGGCGGTATATGGGAAGCTGCTGTAAAATCCGTGAAATATCATTTGAAGCGCGTAATAGGTGAAACAAAACTAACATTTGAAGAGATGACTACACTTCTAAATCAAATTGAAGCAGTACTCAATTCACGACCACTTTGCTATACAAGTAGCGATATAGACAGTATTGATGTTCTTACACCTGGACATTTCTTAATAGGTCGTCCAATATTAGACGAACCAGAAACTGAAGTCAAAAATAATATAAGTTTAATAAACCGTTGGAAACTTGTACAAAAAATTAAAACAGATTTTTGGAAAAAATGGAAAAATGAATATGTCACGTCTCTACAAAAACGAAACAAATGGTTTAGAGAAAAACCGAACTTAGCAGAGGGGCAAGTAGTAATTATTAAAGATGAAAATACCGCGCCTACTAGATGGCCATTAGGAAAAATTACAGAAGTATTTAAAGGTAAGGATGGAAAAGTACGAGTAGTAGAGCTTAAAACTAAAAATGGAAAATTAAAAAGACCAATTCACAAACTTTGCTCCTTGATGGATTCTGACACAATCTATGATAAGAACCAGGCGAAAACAGACGAAGTTTATTGCAACTTAAACATAAAATCAAACGTAAAATTAAGAACCACAAAGCTAGCATGGACCACCTTGTATTTTTTAATGTTATGTGTTTTACCAAAAGTAAAAGCAGTGGTAAAATCATCAGTTGCGTCAGTACAAGAACTAAATAATAAAACAACGTTATATTTGGACATGATTGGAGAAGTCACTTCAGAAACATCAGCTTGGAATCTAATAATATATTATGATATGCAACCATACTTTGATATGGCTAAAAACGCAGAGGATATTCTTAGCAAAGCTAATAATATATGTCCCAAATTACTAAATTTTGCTGACCAATGTAAGAATATATTAAATACAATGCTGAGAAAATTATCAGATATAAACGATGGTAATAAGTTATTTATATGGTCTGTACGAGAGAAGAGAAAAAGAGCGCCGTTGGCATTCATTGGTTCATTTTATCACCTCCTATTCGGAATGATGGATGAAGATGACCGAAAAGCTTTAGAAGAAGATATGAATAATCTTCTAGAAAATCAACATAATTTAAAAAAGATGACTGAAAGACAAACGTCGGTAGTAGAAACAACAGTAAATATATTAAAACGCACATCTGAAGAAATTCAGCAACAATACAATGAAATTCATGAAAGAGTTGAATCCATAAACACTGCTTTGAATGAAACTTATCTTGTTTATAAGGAATCAATAAATTTTTTTATGGTAACAAGACAGTTATCAGATATGATAGAAGAATGTTCTCAAATTCAATCTGAAGTAATGGAACTCTTAATGGACGTTAACCATGGAAAATTAAATCCAGCACTTATAAAACCATCACAGTTACATCGCGAAATAATAAAAATAAGAGATATAATTCCCGAAAATCAAATGCTACCTGGTAAAAAACTGGAACGGAGTTAGAACCCATATACAAGTTATTAAAAGCAAAAGGGCTATTTATTGGAAACAAATTAGTAATTAACGCAAAAATTCCACTGTTCAGCAAGCAATCATCTACGATATATAAAATAATACCTATATCAATCAATCAAGGTGTAAAATATATAATTCCGAAAGTTATGTCATCATTTTTACTATATAATCTCGAAATAAATGCATATCAATTGATGGATCCTCTGACATGGAGTCAACGCAATAAGATAGAAGAACAACAATTTACTTGTGAAGGTAATTTTCCGTGGAAGGATGCAAACGATAATTCTTGTGAAATATCACCACTAAAACCAACTAATCAAGATAATTGTCACTACGAAGAAGTAAATAATTCTTCCATTTGGGTCAAATTATACCGACAGAATAGTTGGATATTCAAAACTTTTAGACAAGAATCTGCCCACATTAGATGCTCAAATTCAATAGAAGAAATAATAACTCTATCAGGTCAAGGCATTCTATCACTAACAGAAGGATGTATGGCACGCATAAGAGAAACAACATTAACATCCTCTAGTAATCTGCAAAGCTCCACGATAGTAGAAGTAATCAAGCCAGTTACTAAAGATGCAATTATAATAAATAATAGTAATATAAAACCCTGGCACCATTGGAAAATAAATAACAAAGAAGAAATTAATCAAATAAATAAGCAACTAAACGATATAAAGAGTAACGCAGTGAAGCTAAAAGATTTGCATTTTCATCACGTATCTGGGCACGCAGCACTTGGGTTAACTTCAATAGTGATAATAGCAATAATAATCTACCTAGTTCGAGCAACAATAAGAAGAAGACAACTACTAGCTATTGCAATTTCTACCCGCCGGCAGAATGTTCAGGAGTGAACATAGATTATAAGTTATGAAAAATTGTACGAAATTTAAAAATATACTTTCATGCATAATGTTAATACAATCCTATTATATTATTTTTAAAAAAAAAAAAATTATTATATTTAATTCAACCTTTTGTAACTATGTCAGATTATATTTTATTATATATTGAAATAATTATTTTGCAGAATCCACGATTCTGCGTTTTAAATGAGATGGCAGTATGTTCAAGAATGAACATTGTTTTAATTTATAATGTTAATTATATAATCTTATTATTTTATATTATCTGTTAAAATTATATTTTATTTAATTCGATCTTTACATGACTCTGCATTTAAAAGTTCTGGCAGAATGTTCAATAATGAACATGTTATTTTAGGACATACAATCCTAAAACTATTAAAATTAAAATTGTATCTTTTTTCAAACGCTGGCAAGATGTGCCTAAATTTATAGTTATTTATTTATGTCTGTTATCGTTTAAATTCTTAGAATTAAATAAGAAGGAAAAATCACGGGTAATAAAAAAATCCCAAAACTAAAGATATTAAAGAATATTAAACACATTTTAAAATACATGGCACCGTATCGATAATAAAAATATAATTGTAAAATAATAAAAATCCTACGTGCCAGAATTTTATGAACCTTTGCGACAGCAATAAAATGCAACTAAAATTATACAGTCCACTAAAATAAATGATAACAGGCAACAAATTATTTCAACCCTTATTTGTAAATGTAGTTAAGTTATGTTAAGACAATTTTGTATAAATAGAGAATAATTTTCAAAATAAAATCAGTATCAAACGAATACTCAAGCCTTTTATTTGACAAATAGAAAGGTTTTCAATAGAGAAGTTTTTATCAGACAATAGAAAAATTTAAATAAAAATTATTTTTATTTATTTTTATTATTTTCTAATTAATGGAATTCTGGGTTGAACATACAGCTAATTCGAATATTGTCAAATACACATGATAGTTTCAGGATGTAGTTATTCAATTTTGACCAATACCTACTTTTAACAACCAAAACGAATGTTTAATATCATTTATATTTATGTGTCTCGTTGCGATTACAAATACACACAAACACTTTATCGACTACTTCACTTCGTTAATAACTTTGTAGCCCATAGGAACGATATATCTTTCCATATCATATAGGTAATATGATTTAAAATAAGAAGTGTGCTGTTATAATAATTTTTTTATATATTTTATAATGTAAAATGCTTCGCCATATAAATATAATATTTTATCATTCAAATAAAATTCTGTTTGTAATGAACTGAATATTTTCGTAAACACCAAAAATTATTTTGGTGAATGCATCTAAATATCTCTAACGCCACAAGCCAAAACAAATATTCAAAAATTTAAGTGCAATTTACTTTCACTGCCAAAGACAGAAATGAGCTGAGAATGCATTGCGGCAATATTCCACCATAAATAGAGGATTCCACTATCGTTTGCCAAATGTGAACCACTACCAAAGCAAACTTATTCATATATCATTTTCCTGTGTTTTGTACTATCAAATTTTGTAAAAAAAATTCTCTTAGCACAAATATGCGATTACCTTTTCTGCTATTTTACGAGTGCATATTTGCATAAAGTTTTCATTTATTCTTAACAACATTGAACACAGACGCATGTACGCAGCCAGCTTCATAAACACAGCTCCAGGAGTATGCGGTAGCTCGACTTGTGTTCTGAATGTTTTTCATATTTTCTATAATAGTTTTCCTTAAATTTTCATTTTTTAAATGTATTTTAAAGAAAATTCAAATATTTGCTGTGGAAGACGGGTGTTTGTAGTTTATGCGTAAATTGCATTGCACTTGTAATAACACAACACAAGCACACATTGGAAAGTGCACATATGTGCTTCGCATAGTAGAGATGTATGAGCAAAGGTGCCTTCGCCAGAATAGTGCTCTATTCCATATGCACTTTGTTTCATGCTTTTGACAAAGCAGCTGCATAGATCGGGTGCTGACTCACCTGCTGCACTTGCGCTGATGGAATAAATTACAAAAAAACAAACCTGAAAAAAGGTAATCCCAAGTAAATTGAATTTTTGTGCTAATACCGAACTGCAACGTTCTTCCGGTACCATTATGCATGACTATCAGGAATTTTCCGTTTTACTGCTTATGAAATGCTTAACTACAATGTGTGTTTAATGACATACAATTTATATTCAAATTTATTTGATATGTGAAAAAATCCAATAAATAAAAAGTAAATAAACTCTCATATTCTCTATGCGACAAATTTTAACCGCATTTATGTTATTAAATTTTTATTTAAAAATTATATATTCCTGTATACAAGTTGTTCTAGGACGCTTTCAACGTATAATAGTCATAAAAATAACACTAATATTAATATTTTTATTAATTAATTGTTGAATTAATTTTATTAATTGTTTAATTAATTTTTTTAATTATTTCTCGTAAAAACAGAAATAACTTTTTATTGATATAAACACAAGCCACCAAAGTATGATATCAAATTTCAACTAAACTCATCCGTATTGAGTTTTAATTTGGCTGTCACTTATATCACGAGGCTCCTTTAATACGCATCTTGGTTTTTCTGATAAAAACAAATTAATTAAAGTTTTTTTTCAATTAGATTCAAAATTTTGCTTCATATAAAAAAGGGGATCATAATCAGAAAACTCAAGAATATAAATTTTAATCAACTATTAATATATTAATGTTCAATATATACTCGGAAACCTTTTTCAAAGAAGCACTACACGACGCGACGGGTTACTCATAAACAATTTGAGGTAGCCCGATGAGACTGTGCTCATTGATTCACTAGAGGGCTTGCAGAATCTTTTAAACACTGTTGTTATGAAGTGCAGAGAATAACGCTTAAAATTAAATTGCACTAAAACCCAATATATGGTGGTGAGCAAACGACCTATTTTTAGAGGAAGACTAACAGTATTTGGCTCAGCCAAAGGAACAGATAAGTACATCTATTTGGGAAGCCAGCTTGATAAACAAAGGGAAAATAATAAAGAAATAGGCGTCTAAATTGAAAAAGCAACAGTTTTTTTATCAACATGAAAAATTTGATGTGTTCCCTGGAACTGTCTTTACCGTTTAAAATAAGAATGTTGCGTTGTTATACATAATCTATACTTTTCTACGGGACAGAGGCCTGGACGTTGTCTCTTGCATCTCATGTTGTCTGTGGTGCTATCGATGCATGTTGAAAATAAGCTGAACAGAAAGAATTACAAATGCAGTTTTACTTCGGCGTGTCAACAAAGAGACAGAAATACTAGGGACAATAAAACAACAAAAGTTAGAATTTTTCGGTCATCTTCTCAAGCATCCGGAAAAGTATGAACTACTAAACTTAATCATTGAAGGTAGAATTGAAGGTGGACGTGACAATGGTTCAATAAAAGTACAAGACTACTTTTTCGAGAGACTGTAGATAAAGTCAAAGTCGCAATCATGTTAGCCAACGTCCGAAGCGGACAAAACACCTATACAAAGAATCAATCGGGATTTTCACAATATTCCAAACAGTGGTATAGTTATCCAAAAATAAATTAAACATTTTTAAAAAAAATGTTTGTTGTAGTTCAGCACTGTTCGAAACTGCTCTTTAAATACAATAGTTTGTATATAGTAAATTATTCACTAAAATCATAACTGACGTTAAAATGTAATTTAATTTGAATCAACTAAATTTTTTTTGGTTAACCATACAGCTATTTCTAATACGGCCATATATCCAGCATCAATAATGTTTAAATATATCTATTTGTTGAATTCTTCTTAACTAATTTTTATGAACTACAAGTACTAGGCATAAAACTTTGAACCTGTTGAAATTTTGAAGTAATGACACAAACGTTAACAAATGTAGCCCATAAAAATTATTAACGGGACTCATGAAACCAATGAGCTATTTCTAAAGACATAAATTGCAAGATTGCAAATTGCATAAGCAAATAAAATAACCCCTTGTGATACTATGAATAAAACATTGATTTACAGATTCATTAGACCACCAAAACAGTTATAAAGACATATACACATAACGTCAAAGAACACTAGCACGATTTGTGAAAGTAAAACGACCAAACAAGTCTATAAATCTGACTGTTTTTCTAATTCTGAACGATAACAGCTACGTCATATTAGTTTTCTTGTGAGCCCCACCAATGCCATTAAATTGTCTACTATCGAAAAATGTGGGCTGAATCATAAGATGTAACACTATGTCGTTCTCCTCAACAGAGCAGTAGTCACGAGAACATTATTAATGAAAAGACCAAATCTCATTACAATTTAACCTAATAATGCAATAACATAACTTGTTAGACCCGACACTGTTGTATAGAGCATGTTTCACGTTTGTAGACACAGCTGGCAGACACGCTTATTCTCTAAATTGGATCGAGTTTGAAAGTCTCACAAGTATCTTAATCTATGTATATACATTTTGTGAGTAGCGTTAAATGTTTTCGCTTAATAGTCAGTTTAATCATAGCGAGTAGCTTATTAATGCCACGACTGTTTTAATTTCAGAGAGCAATCTGGTGAGTTTGACAAGTTGAGCAATCATGTAATATATTTACTCCAGATGTCCATATTTATGTACTCCTATGAACTTAACTATATTATCTGTAGATACTTTTGGATTATAGAATTTCCTAAATATAATCTTTTATACAAATTTGAAATCAAAATTGTGCTTTTTATCTCATAAATATATTAATAATTCACATACCACCTGTGTGATCTTCGAATATTTCAAAACGATACATCATAATTGCTGCATATTAGAATAATGAAAACGGTAACTTGAAGTAAATATTTATTTATTATTTATTTAAAATTTAAAATGACTTAAGTTTACCATACGATAACTCATTAAATTTTTAGAAGCTGTGTATTAAAATTTATACAAATTTAAATTTACAGCAAACATTTAATTCCATCTTAACCGATTGAATTTCTCTCATTCTCAACTTACTTAAATGCTGTTTTCAACTTAATTGCTTAAATAACCTTGCACTCGGATTAAAAACTCTACTTAATTTACTTTTACCACATATAATAAAAATTAATTTTGAGCTTTTCAGACATTTTCTTCCCTCAGCAGCTTGTGGAAACCTTTTGCTTCTGCAATTTTACACTTTTAATCCTTACGGCATGGCATCTACAAGAAAAAGGAATTTTTGCTGCGTGTGATACAAAAATGTGCCATTAAATAATGAGTTAGAATATTTCAAAGTATTACCAAAGGTCGAGGTAATATGTGAAATAAGAGAAACATATAAGTATATCAATATATGTATATATGTTGAACCATATACCTATACTTGTACATATGTAATATATATGTAATGTGCATTCATATGTGCTTTTATATAAATGATATATTATACCTATAAGATAGCACAAGTATGTAAACGCATATGCATGTGGAATATATAAATAAAGAAGGTCCTTGCTTTGCTACATTCTAATGAGCATTGCATAGAAAATAATTAAGCCTTTGAATGAAACATTATTATTTATTTAAAGTACTTAGTAGCGATTATAAATTTAATTCGATTAAAGTTTCGAAATGTTATTTAAAATAATAATTGAAACATTTGTTTGCTTTTGTAAAAGACTTTAGTAAACGTCTTAATATCTTCATTTACAATACAAATATTATTTTAATAATTAAAATAATATTATATGAAATATGTTATGTTATTTAAAAGATGTTTTTTACTTCTTTCAAAAAGCTAATTTGTCAATCAAGTTTAAGGAGGTCAAGTTATTTTTGCACTTCTAATGTTGTGAAGTGCAGAGTGTATGAATAAAAATATTGAGAATGGAATGGTCATATTTTATACATACCTTTTGTACTACTCGTACATGACAACGTTTATGTGTGAGAGTTTTGGATATTACTCAACAATACATAAAACTTCCCTTCATCTTTGATCCAACTTTCCTTAATACATAATATACCATTTTGCTACCATTTTTAGATTAGCAATACAATAAAATAATATAGTCTTTACAGAAAAGAACCCAATAAAACTAAGTATGCTCTTTTTATACCTGTATCTTTATACATGTATCTTTCAGTGAGGGAACCAAAAATTGATTAAATTCAAGTATTCAGATATATGATCAGAATATTTTGTTTAACTTACAGAGTTTTTAAAATGTGAATTACAAGAAACCTTTTGGGTTACTTCTTCTAACTTCAAACGAAATAAGTAATATCGCACGCAAGGTTATTGGTTATTGCGCCGACAATAACCCATAAGAATAAGTTTGACCGGTAGCAATTAAAATTATATATTTGAATATAAACATTTGCTACCGATTGAGTCACATCAACATCTTGTATTTGATAAAATCAACTCTCTTCCTACATAACTTAGATCTGTATGATACCCCGTACAGAGCCAACCCAGTTTCCAAAACGATCAAAATTGTAGGCACCTAAATCGCATGGTACCAGATAGACACCTCTAACTGGTGTCTATTTGCTTCCAATTATACTCCAATGCAAAATATCGGTTCAAAAAATTACATTTCTTTTATCATTGATTTAACATTTGTTTCCAAAAGGGAATAAGGTAAAGTTAATCTGGCTCTAGACAGTAAATACCGAAATAAAGACAGCTAGAGAGCGATAAAAAATTAACACTATTTATGCTAAAGATATCATAACCCAACAATCTCATAACCTAAGAATCTTGCAAATATTAAGCAATAACTGACGAAATACTGTGTATAGTTAAGATATAATTATCGTGTTAATTATATACGTGATGATATCCATAGTGGAGATGTGGTGCTCACCTGTATTGTAAGCAATCCTTAGTGGAACTTGAATGGAGATCCTATTTCCCATAATTCTAGTACACATGCACTAAGGTCGTACATGAATTTAGATCAAACTTTAATAATAAATAATGTATTTCAATATATTATTATTATTATTATTATTATAATACATTATTGTTGTAACATTACTTTATTTTAAGAAATTTAGAATTGAGTTTCATCATTATTCTCATTGAGCGCTACAACAAGAACTAAGTTTCGGTTAGATTAACCAATTTCTCCTGCCGAGACTTCTTATATTCTTGTCAATACAAAAAATAAGACTCATTTTTGGTAGTTCTTTTTTATTTTTCTGTACCCATTACGCTGTACCTAACAATCTTTTTCTGCAATCTGATCACATCCAAAGTTTATTAACTAATGTATTAACTAATGTCTTCTCTATCGGCTGTATAACTTCAATTCTTCAAGCAATTCTGAAATACTTAGTTCAACTAAAAAAATATTTAGCCTCTATCATTTACAGAGCCTGAAATATGGTGATTTAAAAACTTCGTTGCTCTTGAGAAAAAAACATTTAAAAATTTGGGGTACACTAAAAAAAAAAAATCAAAATCAAAAATAATGAAGTTAAAAGGTATACCACATAGAACCTGAATTTGAAGTATTGACGGGAATTCCATCCTTTGAAAGCAATGTTTTTCGACAATTTCGATGTCTTAGATGTGTGTGGCTATTTGTGTTATTTACAAGTTCACTAACAGATCCATCCACAAAAAAAAAATAGTGACGCTAATTTATGTCAAATCAAATAATCCAACTCTGTAGAAGAAACACAAATATCAACTAAGTATCATAAAAGTATTTGCATGCACATTAATCTGGAGTTAATAGAAAAGTATGCTCGTATGAAAGATTTAAGCATATAGTTTCTTTAATCTATTACAACGATTTATTACAAAGCCTTTAATTCCAAACAAGAGCCACATAAAATAGCATATTTTTGTCATAAAGATAAGTAAAAATTGCGACTAATCTAAACTTGCATTAATTACTATAGACCAGTCTCTAAGTTTTGCAGTACATTTTTCGTAAATATTAAAACTACTGATAAGTATGTGAGCAATAATAAAGAGTAATATGGGAAACATATAATATATACTTTACGAAACTATAATACACGCATAAAACATACATACCTATAGTAGGTATATATAAAATTAAACCTTAAGTATTTTTTCAAACCTTTTCAATCTATTCCAGTTAATATTATTGTGTATAAGAAAAAAATGATGTATTGAATATGAAAAAGCTACAACTTTCTCAATATACATATATTCTAATCAAAATGTTTGAATTACATTATAAATTACGGTAATACTCTGAAAATAAGTTTTTATTTTATTATCCTGGTTGTGAATTTGAAATTCCCACTACAACAGCTGCTCCCTACTAAAGCACACACGCATGCATAGCAAAATGAAATATTCGTAGAAAAACTGGACTAGTTCATGCTAATATGCATAAACATTGCCAATGCATATTCTACTCCACATGGAACACTTACTCAAACTGGGCTGGGTGAATGGGGTGCTGCCAAGGTACAAGAGTACACATATGCAAAAAAAGTAATTTGGTTCCTTTGTATGCAAATAGGTTGTGATATATGAATAAGTACGTTTACGTTAAGGTAGCACATAAAGTAAAGGATATAAAAATTATAAACTGCAATGAGCAAATTTTCCATTTCGTAGAAATTTTCTGCTATAGACGTAGGAAGGAAACACATTGCAGCCTGAGGTATTTCGAATGCATTTCAAAGTGTGCACTGACAAGAAAATATAAATTTGGTAAATTCGCGTGCAGACAAACGGAAGAATAAACAATTTGTATTCCAACAGCTCAAAGGCATTGGGTTAGGTCTGCCACTTTACGTGCAGTTATGAATGGGTTGGTTCTGGGTATGTAATTCAGCAAGCAACAAGCTGAAATGAGAACTGAAATAACCAAAATCACAAGTCATTTACAGATTTTCAAAGAATAATATAAAATTTAAAAAACTGATTTTTTAAAAGCTTTTTTATTTGTTAAAAATTTAAAAAATATATTTTTAGAAAATGTATTTTAAACTTCATATTGATATTCAAATATTTATATATCCAAGCGCTTAAGCGTTGATTGTTATTTAAAACTATTGAATAATACAAAAAATAATTTCTTTTTTTTTTTTTCATTGAAAAATACAATTTTTTCACACATTTCCTGTGAATCACCAAAACTGATAAAAAGTTTAACTCCCATTATTAAATAATTACAATAATAGTTTTTGATTTTGGTCCAATATATTTTTATCATACATATGGCAGTATTATAACTGCACGATCATAAAATATCAGATTCTTGTTGACAAAAACCTGGTCCAAATTATTTTTGGAATCCTTATTTAAAGCAAACATTTTGCTACCTACAAAATATGGTTTGAAGGTGAAGGTAGTTCAGTGATACGTCAAAGACATGAAATCTAAAAGATATGAAGAGTGTGATTTTATTTATATTAAATCCAAACTGTATAAGGTCCTGATGATTTATTCAACTTAAATGTGGCTCAAATAATATGGATGAAATATCATACTTCCTCTACTAAACAATTATGATCTTATTTGTTTAATATTAATATGGCCAGTACACTTCAAATCGCGGTATTATCCATTAGTTGCTCAGAAAATGGTTTCATGGCAGCAGAAAAAAACCACATTTTTTGATGATCTGGTTTTCAAGCGCTTGAAGCCTGTTCATCCTTTTTATTAAACGATCACTTGCATTTAACATAATTTATTTGTTTAAATATACTATCATTAAGGGAGTACTGATAATCTGCAGCAGACATGAAGAGAACGCAAATTTTTGTTACAAGAATATATAAAACTCATTTCTTAAGTTTTAAAATAAAATTAAGACTTTTCATAAATACCTAGATTGTGTCCGATCTAATTTGGAATAATTTATTTCTCAACAATCTCATGTGATGGTATATTCGATTATCTTGTAATAATCCACTTATTTTGTCATTATCACCATCAGCTAAGATTTTAATATATGGCGCATCTACAGCAACAAAAATATTGGAACTAACTTCTGAAAGCTGATTCTACGTTACACATTCGATATACAAATACATATAATAATTTTTTATTTTTGGTTTTTGTAAAACCGGTTTCATTTTTCTTTTTAATTATTTAATCTGTTGCACTAAATCAAACTAAAGTTTTCGGTGTGAGACATGTTAAGGCCATGTTATGCAGACAGTCATGCTCACATAAAATTTTAATTTGTTGTTGCTTTTAATAAAAAGTAATTAGTGTCTATTACTCTCTTACCACCACAGAATGGTCGCCGTTACTCTAGGTTATGTCCAAAAAGAGCGTTAAATTGCTGTGATCATTTGCCATTTGACTATCTATATGAAGGCTGTCTAGACCAGATGCGAACGCGGGCCACTAGAAATTACTCTACAGATTGGAGGACCACAGTAACAAATGCATACGTTCTTAGTTATTTTGGAAAAAAATAGAAATACGTTTATAATGTTAAATTTAGTTCACCAAAGTACACCTAAGAAATATTTGTGTATTGTGGTTGATTAGCAATATGTTGCGGGCCGCATAAACATTAGCCGCTGGCCAATGTGTCCCTTTATCAACGCTTTGGATAGCCCTGATCTAAATAACATATGATGCCAAGAAGACATTATTTTAACTGCCTATATTTTTAATAACAATTCAGTATAAATGAAAGTTCGATTGCAGAGAAATACTTATAAGTATTTTGTTGGGAACAATAATATTGCTTCACTAACTGATCACTTGTTGAAAGATCCTTATATTTTTAATAATAATTTAAAGATCAATGGATATATAAAAATATCTACATACTATATAGGCGTACAAAATCATAATTGTAGCGAATATGCTTCCTTATTGTTATTGTTGTCCTTTTCAAAATCACGTTTAAATGTTATTCACGTTCTTAATTGGCCTACTTTTTGGAAGAAACTTCCTTTAAACTGTTTCAAATAAGGAAGAATAAGAATTTTTGGCGTATTTCAACTTTAATTTATTGCACAAATATTTACGAAATGATTCTTATCTATTTTCAGGATATTAAATTAAAAATTTTTTATATTTATTTCCACAACTTTTAATTTTAAGTTTTTATCAGTAATTTTTTTTTTTGCAAACAATAAAAATAAATAATTGCAGAATAAAAAAACTTAACAGAGAAGACAGAACAGTACAGAGTACGTATATACAGCAAAATAGTGAAAAACCTAAAAACCAGAAAGTCATGTGGCTCAAGTTTTCTCAATTTGTTTGACCTAAAACTGGAAGGCATGGCACAATTATAGTTGCAGAATCAACAGACAAATTGCAACATTTATTTACGTGCTAAGAAACCCACCAAGAGTACAATTGCAATTGCTATGACTTCGCGTTTCCTTCGCCTAATATCCTTTAAACGCATACGTACTTACAGTGCACACACACAATGAAATATCACACAAAAACGAGGAGTGTAGCAGTTATAATAAAAAAAATACTGCCAGAAGCCACAGGAGATACACTTTGAAATAAAAAGAAATTTACACTTTTTGTAGTTAGTTTTACGCTGGCTTACATTACGCAAACTGAATGAGTACAGATGTATCTGTGTATCTGTATATGTCACTATACTACACACATACTGCACATATCAAGGAATGGTTGGCTGTAGATAGATGTGCCCGAAAAGTAGTGCAACTGCTGGATTTTGCATGTTACATGCTACAAGTGCAAATGTATATACCGCTATCCTGATATCCTTTCTAGTGTTTATTTAAAAAATGAGTAAAGGACTTAAATGTATGTACTTATGTTTGTTAATTAAATATTTTTTTAATTTTTTGACATTTTTTTAATTGTGTATGAAACGCTAGTTTGAGGTTTTCAGCTGAAATAATGATAAACCTCGTGGCTGCTTTTGATGTGAAATTGCGTTGAGAAAATATTTTAACAAATAGATTAGAATTTTACTTACGTTGCTCTATTATAATATTTTATTTTTATTTCTTTATAATTTTTATGCAATTTTCTAGAGCTCAAATAACCTTGCTCTTTATAATTAAATCATATAATATGGAGGTACATATTAAACTGATTTTTATGTTAGAATTATAAGGGACTTGAATTAGTTGTTAAAGGATCCATATAGGATATGAAATAGCTATATAATTAAACTTATTTCTCTTTATCACGTGAGTTTTTAAAGGATTTTGAAGAACTGATTTGATTTAGTTGTTTATGCTGAACCATATGACATAGCATAATCGTTACTCAGTCATTTAGTTTAGAGAGTACAGTGGACTCTTTAAATTGAAATAGTATTAAATACATCTGAAATTGATCACATATAGAATAGACTTTCCAATGGGGTAATACACTAATCAATCAAAAATGTAACCAAGTACTTTTCACCTTCATTATAGCATCGATAATAGTAATACCAACCTTTCCAATATTATCATCAATAATAATCCGATAGCTCAAGTGGCGTAAAATTACTCATTTATTACTCATTATGCTTAATCATTACTCATTTTTTACTCATTGAATAAAAAACTAAACTGACGTAATCATACAGAAATAATTAAATTAAAATAAATCTGCACTAGCACGATCGTTTTCTTTATGTCTAGTGAATAGGTTTCTCTCATACAAAAAGACCATTAAACAATTCTTAAGGTAAGATCTGCTAATATATTGTAAGGAAAGTTTATCAAACATAAGAACCTTGCAAAATAAGCAGTCAAAACCACTAAGAATAATTAGAAATGAAAGCATTCACAATAATTTGGAAATATCAGTATTAAAATCTGATTCCGAAAGTATTGTAACAAATCACATTAAACAACTGTGTCCCTTAGACAGAAAACTTTATATTACTACGAGACGTTCTCGCCTAAAATTATTTGACTTTACAGATGTTATACATTAACAGCTATTTTAATTCAATTTTAGGAACTTCTTCTTTGAAGAACGTGGTATAAGAATTATTTATTATATAAGGTTTGTAGTTATATAATTTTCAATGCACCTATATGTATATGTATGTGTAACAGCAGATTTTATAAACAAAGTAACAGCATAAATTATATTAAATGATGTCAATGACTTTAAAAATACAACAAAATCGTATGTCGAGAAATAAAATACACCAATATTTGAACTATCATCATAAAGCTGTATCATAATAAAGTAATTATCAAGGAAATCCATTAGGGTGATCCTCAGTTGTATGAGACAATAGAAAAACAGACCCACCCTAACAAACATTCTTTAAAGAATAAGTTATTGTTGCAAGTTATTGTTAACAACATAAATAATAGTTATATTAAATTAAAATTAATTTCTGCTTAGTTAAGTAACTATTGGTAGCTACTTGATTTTAAACCCTGGGATAATGATCTTTAGATTACTTAAGGTCCTATAGATAAACAATACTACCTTATTTCGTTTACGATATTTTGAGTATTCAATATTAGGAATTCTAACGATGATATATGTATATATATATAATATATATATATTATGCGTATAGAAATTTACGAAATATAACGCTTGAAATAAAAGTACAAACTCTTGGAAAACAAAACCGATTTCAAGATATTTTCAAGTTAATGAACAAATTTTTTAACTTGTTCTTTAGTTCTTTATTCATAGAGACAAATTTATGCAGTGGAGCTACAAGTACAACATTATAAACTAGGTTGTAATTTCTTAAGGGTTTGATTTTTTAAATAAATCAAAAGTATATAAATATTGTATTAAGTATTCAGCATTCCAAAATTATCAAAATGTATATGAACTACTGATAAGTATTTAATTAATATTTTATTAAAAAGATTTAATTTTAAGCTATCATTATAAATACTGTTCTTCATTCTGAATTAATATTACAATTGACATCAAACTCGAGTAGTATAAGCATCCAAAAATGACATACATCATGGAATACATAATATAAAGTAATAAAAGGAAACAGTTGATGGTGGTTGAATTGTAAGAAATTTGTCATATGAATTGACAACTGTTTGCATCTAATACTATGTTTCCACTGCTTACTTAGTAAGTTACTTAAGTAACTTTAAGATTTTGTCGTCTCCATATTATTTTTGTCGCATATTTAATTTGAATTAAAAAAAAAAATTTTCCTATACTATAAGACACATCTCTTAACAATTTTCATGCCATGAACGTAGTGCATTTTGTCAGTATTATTTTTGTAATACCATTAACAAATAGGTGTATGAAGATTTGTGAATAAACTTTACGTTCGCTGAATCGAATTAAATAAAATTAGTACCATATAATATAATGGTAATTGCTTAGCACCATACAGGCACACCAGTTTTGTTTATATTATAATATCAGCTGTCAAACGCTATAAAGTGACGTCTGTTATTAAAATAACTGATCACACAACATATCATATCACAGTGTGCTTCTCAAACGTGAACTTAATTAAGCTTTAAAAATGTCGAACATCGCATAAAATAAATAGCTTTAATACACAAATTTCTGGCTTAAATACCGGAAAAATAAAACTCAAAAAGATAAAATTGGAATAATTAAAAGAAGTCGTGGTTTACGTGTATACCAAACTTTTGCATCATTAAAAAAAAATAATTTTTCTTACAGTATAAATATGATATATGACAGTTTTGTTTCATTTAGTATAATAATTTCATTTATTCCTAAAAATGATTCACAATAGCTTAAGTTTGTTCAATACAAAACCATACTACGGTGAACTATTCAAGTTAAAGTCAACTTGATTTTGTAAAAATTACAATTCAATGTTGATATTAATCAGATATCAAATCCTTTTGATTTTAACTTCATTTATTATCAAGAATCAAGAATAATTGGAATTGACAGTTGAAATTACGATCAAAACTCTAGTGTGAATATAGTATTAATCTCTTATAAGACAAACAAATTCAATAAATAGCAGCGTTAAAGAGCACTTTGATATATTCAAAATATTTAATCCTTAATCTATTTAGTTATTCATTTCTATATGCTGCTCCATCATACTCCACTGAACAAAGAACATAACTCATTATTAATACGTTTAATTCCAATTCAATTTATAATAAAAACAAACTCAGAAATATAAACACTATTATATATAAATATTAATATATACACATTTTTTTTTTGTACTCGTAAATTAAAAATTCATTAAAATAATCCTTTTTTCAGCAGGATATGAAATGCTAACGATACCTCGTTTGCGCTTAACTGGAGCAGGAAAAACGTATCTGCCATTATATCGAACAGCAATTTACAGATTTCATCTTACACTACTTGAAGCTGAATGTCGATGATGAAGCGCGGTGAACACGTATGGCCATTTTGCGGAACGTGTTGGGAATTGTGAATCTCGGAACTACACTTCACGACAGGAGTATTCACAAACACACACACACACACGCACAATACATATCAAAAGTGTGTTTAATTGTAATCAGCACATGTCCGCAATGTGTTATTGTAATTTCATGTAAAACCATATAAGGATTTTATAATTGTTTAAATGACTTTTATTATTTTTCTTAATAAATAATTTAAAAATAAATATATAAGTTCTTATGTACTAAATTCAAAATGAATAGGTGCATTATTTTACTTAATATAAAGACTTATGCTATATAAAGGAAAGAGTTTGTAAAGGAAAATTCTTTTGAGTAATACTAAAAAAGTTACCTCTACTCTTAGTCCTTAAGGTGACCAAAGAATATGGAGAAATATCTGAATACGATATAGACTTAATAAAATTATGTAAAATTTTTATAAAATTACTTCTAACATGCATATCTATATATAAGTATAGAATTGCCAAATCCAAAAAAAAAATCGGAATAAAATTTTACAAGTTCTTCAATAAAAAATCGCTTTACAGTTTTTGCAAACGACATAAAAACACATTTTTAAAATAATTTTATGTAAATATTTGCGTAAGTTTTTGGCATATGTGCAGGTATGTTAATGGCTATCAGCGCGTCAGATGCGAGTATTCCCAACACGTCCGGCCAAATTGCGATACGTGTTTCCTCCATAAAATTTATGGGTATTTGGAAATAAATGCTTGAACATTTAAATTAGTGGACTTCGATGAATCTACTAAAGAAATTCATTTATGTAAATATAAGCAAGTATCAATGCAAGAAAAAGAATAAGCGAAATAAAACAGGTATGGCAAAAATATGGAAATCAGATGTAGAGTATATTGAAGTTAAAATTTCTTATTAAGCACATATTTATGATAATTATGGCACCAATTAAAAATTATTGCATGTTACACAACTTGTAACGAATGTGACATCCACAAATTAAATTTAAAATTTAAGAAAGTTTTCTTAGAAAGAAAGTTTTAGATATATAGAGTGCTAGCCTAAAATTGTCTTAATCCTAGCCATCTATGTTTAAAGCATTTTGCATATTTGCTCTTAATCTTAGAGTCTGAAATATCATTAATGAATTATTAAAACGATTAATCCGTTTTCCGTTCTGATCTTGAAGAACGATCTTAATCTTAATCAATAATATGGAACAGTGAAGAAGTAATCTTTTTACTTGCTGTCTATTATTAAAATTAAATACCATAATCCCCACCACATTCAAAAAGATAACTAACCAATAAATTAAATATTTTTATAGTGATCTCAGTCCATGTAAAAATAGCGCCCACCGGAAGAAAAACTTTAACCCATTTTGAAATAAAATTCGAAAGTAATTTGAACTTCTACGAATACATTGGAAAAAAACTATAACGAAAATTACACGGTAATACTCAGTTCCAAACCCAATCACACATTTCGGTTAAGTTGAAAATACACAAAGTTAAACCGAAACTGTCATGTAACTCTCATAACTAATTTGTTCAACGCCATTTTGAGTCCATATTCGGGTGTGTGAGTTGGTGTTGGCATATATGGCGAGCAGCTTGTTTCCCGCACTGTTTGTTGTTGCTTCATAAATGTTTTCATGAGTTGCTCAGGCATGCCGAATTTAGAGTTTGTTCGCGCGACGTGCACTGACCCGGAATAACAATTTGCACAGTGGCTCTTGTTTATTGGCAAATGTGTTGCTTACTTAGTTGCGATAGAGATGACAATTTATGGAGCTTTTCGCATGGACACCATCGAAAAGCTGCAAAATTATGCTGCAATATTAAATTTTATTAGCTTACACAGCTGCGCAAATGTTTAAAATGCAAATAGTGTGAAACGAATAGTCCCAAATTTTAAGATAATAAGTAAAATTTGTATTTAAATAAGCTATTGTGAACTGAAATGACTAAGAGAATTATTTCCAATAATCCACACAAGAAATATGGCCAATCGAATAAAAAATTAGAGTACGAATCTATGTTTTCGCTATACAATGGATGCAAAAAAAGCTAGTGCTGTTACAGATTATAAAAAATTTAAAGTCAGAGAAGGTTTAACTCACTTTGGCTTAATGGAAATGTATTTGAGTGTAAAAAGAAAATCATAAAAAAGAAATATAGAACATGCGAAAACCACCAGCTTAAATCCATAGAAAGAAAGCTCAACAATTTCGACATACCTGAGACCTCGCGGACATTATACAGAAGAACAGTGAAATAAAACTTATTATAATCAAATTGAAATGATGATATATGACTATGAAGATGTTAAGTAAAGACTATTAAATGTATTTAGAACCCCAAAACACAGAAATATAAAGTAAAACAGTATAACGATGCAAAAAATTCGAAATTCCTGCTTATTATTTATTTTGTTTCGTTTAATTTCATTTCCATTATTATTTGAAATTTCTTTATCTGTTCTTGGCTTGTCTTATTTTATTTTCTTTCCATTTTATTTTGTACTTATTTTTCGGTCTTACTTATCACTGCCCTTTTATATTATCTTTTATATTGTCTTTTATTTTATGTCATTTTTCTTTCCATTTCTTTTCTTTCTTTTCTTTTTTTTTCTGAAGGACCGTATTTTAATAGGTCCTTCATTCTTACTGATGAATACTACGACAAACTGTCAAAAAAGTACGTCCCTCAAAACTTATATCTTCTGAAAGCCAAATCTGGCCATTTAAGAACACATAATTATTTCTTTTTCCTATAGATTGCCGTAACTTCTAGAATACATGTTAAAAGGAGTGCGCAGTTTCTCTGTGTAGATTCCTACATACCAGACAGTGACCAGAGAGAACTGAAGTAAGATTTTCAGTATTTATTATAAAGTATATCAATGTATTATATAGTACTTATTATTATGTTAAGGCTAGTTGAGTCAGTGCACCTGAGCACTTTTACTCTCTATTAACTGTGAGGTTCCTTCATAACCTCTGCGCATTGAGTAGATTATTGTTTATCACTTCATCAGACTAAGCAATAATTGACCTCAGATCTGCATACCTCCCCGAGGAACCTGTAACCATTCTGAGATTTGATAACGCGGTATGATTATAAAATTCTCAAATTTGTTTCCATGTTTTGTGACATTTTAGTTACGTTTTTTGTGCATTAAAGGGCGTAGACATAGACTCCTTAAAGTGCTGTTGTAAAAATCTAGCAATAAGTATTCAATTGCTTTTTAAACCAAAGTATTTTAAACAAATAATTTTATTGTAATTTTATTGTAATAATTTTATTTATTAAAAACAAGAATAACTGTGGAAGTTTGTACCTGAATTCGAATTATCCAGAAATATCTGGGGTATAAAATTCAATTGAAACCAATGTAGAATATCAAGATAATATATATCGGAAAGAGCTTACAACCAACATAACTTCTGCCATATTTCCTCTATAATCAGATGCTTTATCTTACAGGACGTTTTACAAACTGCAGAAAAGTCAATATATGCTGACAAACTAGTTGTGCTTAAGGTGCGAATGTATCACATAAAAGCCACAAAAACCATGCCCCTTTGACAGTTTTGTTTAGTCTTCCAACAAACAGATAGACAGAGAGACAATCAAGCACTTGCACACAAACTGTTTACGCTTTTCAGGTTGAAGGATATAAATAGGAAATGCAGAGGTTTCCTTAAATTTCGTGCAAATCTAGCTTCAGGCAATTTCAATTTGTGTGCAAACATAGTTTTTATAAAAAACTGTATGTGTTATCTGTGAGGGTTTTAGGCAATAACAACAATAACAACAACAGTAACAACAATAACATCTATTACAGAATATATGTGAGAGGCACGGAAAACGTATTCGTAATTATACTACATAAATTAGACAGGTGCTCGGCTTTAGTGATGTTGCCTTGAATTGTACGGAAGTGCAGAATATTGAGTTGGACTTAGGCTTTCGTAGCACGTTTCTGCCAATGTAAATAGCATCAATTTTTATTTGACAATTAATGTCAGGCGTACAGCAACTAAGCAATACTTAAACTTTCAAGCAACTTCGATAAGCAAGCAATACGAGACCTGTGTCATCTAAAATTTTTTTCGTGTTAGGAATTTGAGCTGTACTAAATTGAAAGGACACAAATTGAACCGAAAGGAAGAGAATGAATTTGAGGTAAAGTGAATTGTATACCTCAGGCACAACAATGACTTGTATTACCAGACTGCGTAGGTGCTGGGTTAAGTAAATTGTATACTTACATATGTACGTCTCGGAGCACAAAAAATTTACTAAAATATACATTTGGGATATTTTAATTTGACATCAAATGTGCGTGATTCGATGACTAGCAGGTCTTTGCTTCGATAAGATATTTCGTTTTTATTGGTTTCATACACTTTTCTATCCTTTCGAATTTGAGGTGGAGAATAGATAATCGAGTGGGTGAATTTTGGTTAAGTATAGCAGTTATTTTCAAAATTCGAGTATACATTAAGACCGAAAAGTTTTCGGAAATTCTCATTTAAAATTCGCGCGCTGTATATTTTTCGATATTTTAAGTTTATGTAGTTTGGCAGCACTGTCCTTAATTACTATGCCAAAAATGAGCGCGATCTGTCAGACAGTTCGTTTACGGCAGCTGTTGAAACCAGTTCACCTCAGTAGGGCGTTGCGAAAAAAACAATGGAAAAAAATATTGAACAAAGAGTTTGCATCAAATTTTGTGTTTCGAACGAAATTTCGTGTGCAGAATCGTTGCGAATGCTACAAAAGGCTTATGGGGAATCAGTTTTATCGAAAACTCAAGTTTATGAGTGGTACAAAGCCTTCCAGGACGGTCGTACGACCGTCGAAGACATTTCGCAACGCACTACTGAGGTGAACTGGTTTCAACAGCTGCCGTAAACGAACTGTCTGACAGATCGAGCTCATTTTTGGCATAGTAATTAAGGACAGTGCTGCCAAACTACATAAACTTAAAATATCGAAAAATATACAGCGCGCGAATTTTAAATGAGAATTTCCGAAAACTTTTCAGTCTTAATGTAAATATAGGTAAGCTAAGTATTTAATTATATGTTTGTTTGTGTACAAAAACGTGCCTATAAATTACACATTTATTAACTTACTCATATACTCAAAGACTTTCCGTACTAAAATTGCTGATATGGAATTTTTATACCCCCTTAAAACTTTTTCTATATATCAAATTTTATTATATATTATTCTTTTATAGTTAATTAAACTTTCTACTAAAGTTATTTTAAGTATAGTAACACGAGGCCAAGCTGAACTATGAAGCACTTTTTTAATGGGATTTTCATGTACTACAAAAATATTTGTAGACTGCAAACAAAAATGTTTTTTTTTATAACGAAAAATGCTTTTACCGTTTCATAATAAATTTATGTACTAAATTTCATGTTTAAGAATATAAATTGATCACATATAGGAAAATACAAATTAAATATTCAAGCAAAGTAAACAAGAATTTTATACGTCTTTTATTCAGCACAACATTTAAGTAAAACTAACAGCTTTTAGCAGTGATAAGCTAACACTAAGTAGTTGTAAATTCATTACAGGTTAACTAAATTGAATAGTATTAAATAGTATAAATTAACAAAATATTTATCAAACAGAGTTGTTAGTATTTCAGATAAACTAAATACTAAATAAATGAAATATAAAATCTTATTCCATAAGTAATTAGTTAAGAGCATAAATTTTAGAACTTACGCTTATCACTTGTACAATCCAGAAACAAAATACAGGCAACTTTAAAGTTTGATCTACCAACTGAGACTAAGCTAAAAGCTCCATATAAAATACGAAAAATTGTACATCTAAGCTCGGAAAAAGACAATTTGCTATAAAAAGATGATCACCCTACCGATACCTACCGATAAAGTAAAATTATTGACTAAAATAAGATTATTATATATATATATATTATGTAAATATGTTTTTAAAAGTAAAGAATTATCTTATATGCTTATTTAAGGTCACATAAAATAATCAACCACGCAGGCAATCTCATAAACATAAGTGTTTTTGAATTACATATACGATTGGCGTACAAATTTTAATGTAATTGGTTTCTTGATATTATTTTCATAAAGAAAAGGTTCCTTCATTGACTTTGGAGCATTAAATTGACTTTTATTCAAGTCCTGTTTTTGTAATTAAACCATTCCCCTAATGCAGTGGAAGTGTGCAAAAAAAATATTACTGCTTAGGATTAACACGTATTGTTGTGTTATTTCATTTATTAAATTTTTGATATTTTTTCATGTATTCAAAAGAATATTATTGGGATGAATATTATCAATTGTGGAACAGATCAACTTTATTAGTAAACTTATGTTTGGGTTTAAACTCAAACATGTCTAGTCGCTAAACAGAACAACTTCTACTGACTGTGGTATTTTTAAAATTGCCGGAAGGGGACAAGTTATATTTACAAAAAGAGTTAATAAATTAAAGTCTTCGAAATTGCTTCAAAGTTGATCTTTTTTTTAAACCATTTTTTATTCTACATATATAGAATTATGCAGATCCAATAAGTTTACTTCAGCTAACTCTGCCAGCTCAGAATAGAAACACTTTCCTAGACATTAGAGTCCTGAAAGCTATCTATAGTTAGATAGTATAGATTCCACTTCCTCTACATTATGATAACTCCTGCATAAGACGTTTGCTAAAATGCACCACCGTTCAAACATTGATGCAATAGCGCAGTTTCCCATTAGTACACCAGTAAGCAGACGAATTGCATGCTTGTAGAAACCTAAAGTATTTCTTATTTTTCTCCTATCTAATTCAATTAATAGGATTCCAACGAGATCAGAGTCTAAGCTCAAAGTGATTATATTTTATTTATATGACATCACATATTATAATACAACAAAACATTAGCATAATATAATGAAAAATTAATTCTTTGTTATACGAAAGTAATAATTCAAAAAGTTTACTCTTTATTGTTGTTTTTTTGATAATAAAAATTAATTAATAAAAACAAAAGTAAAATTGAGATTCGAAAATCAATGTAAATTTTGAGATTGAGATTGATATAAAAAATTTCATGAGAAAATATAAAGAGGTTTTTCGAACAGTTCACTACTGTTCGAGGTTTTATTTTTTTATATTATTTTAATTAATTGAATTTTTGACTGACCATACAGCTGTTTCGAGTATTGCCAAATACCCATCATCAGTGGTCTTGGAAATAGTTCTTGTATTTAATTATTCGTAAATAATTATTTTTGAGACTGCAAGTACCAGGAATCGAACTCGGGTCCTGCCAAATGTGAAGCTCAGAATCAGCGTACCTTAACCAACTGATCCAAAGCCGTACTTGACTTTTTTATTCGCATATTTTTCTGGAGTTTTGTTACTATTACTATGAAAGTTTTTATTAACAATTTTACTTGCTGTGTTTATATTAGAATGAAATCATAAACCAGCTGTAGAATAATTGAATTAATTAATTAATTATATTTTTAATTTTAATTGTTAAATTTCAATACTATTCTGTTCGTAGAGGCATTATTTGTTGCATGAATTGTTCTTTCTTATGTATAGAACCTAATCTAGGAAAATATAAAAAAATAAAGTTTAATTATAATAATATAATTATTTACAATTACCACAGAAATTTGTACTTTGGTAATTTTGAATCAGCTAATTTATTAGAATAATGATATAGTTTTGAACTCAAAATTCAAATTGAAGAGACTTTAACCCAAAAAACCCCATATTCGAATATCTTTAGTAAGGAATCATAATGTATTATGACATTTTTAAGAAGACATTTGGAGAGCAGGTTTAAAGTTAGCTCTGTTCCACCTATTAATATCATATTAACAATAAAGTACCGAGTAGTGTCTTCTTCTTCATTACAATAACTATATATATAATTAAAATTAAATTGAATTAAATTGAAACATGTGCAGTTTTAATAAATTACATTGAAATCACAGTGATAAATTTTCAAACAAAATAAGCAATTTAAAAAATTAGATTAACATATCATAGCATTTTGAATGTTTTAAAAAATTATGCGTTTAGTTTCAAATTGTACTTTATCACTCACAACATCATATGAGAAGATGGTCTTTAACAGAAATCTCTAATCTGTACAAAGTGAAACGATTTAAAAGTAAATTCTTCCCTTGTACTGTACTTAAGTGGCCTTCAAAATCTTTATACTAAACACAAACTACCTTGAAAACATGTCCCAGTTTTTACTGCCACGATTAAACAAACAAAATATTTAATTAATCAATACTGCTTTTTTCTCGCAACATTGAACTTCGCCTATTACTGGCTTAACATTAAATAATCATTAATCAATTTTTTACATTTGGACTACAGTGCGTATGAGTTATAAATACTGCTGCGCTTATGTATTTTCGCTTTGTTGTACTCATGAGCTTGACTATGTCAGCAGTTAAACTCAATTTGACACTCAATTCAGGATACTAAATACTGCATAACACGCGTTGAATTGATTGACTTCGAAACTAATTCCAAGTCATTGCGTGCATTGTATTTCATTAACAAAATGTTGAAATGTAGCATTTTGAGGACACAAAGCTGAATCGGTTTGAACCTAAAGAAAAAATTTAGTGAAATAATCTTTGACCAAATATTTGTGGTCAATTGATAATCACAAAAATAAATACTTAATAATGTATTTTGGCAAAAAATGAAGTCGATGGAAATTTAAATTCTGTTATCATTTTGGGGCCCGAAATACTTAAAAGATTAAAAAGGCTTATTTTGTTTTATTTAAATTTTTCCTTTTCTGCATTTTTGACCAATATGTAATCAATAATATGAATTTATATTGAATTTTGCTTGAAAGAATCGTACCTTTTTTAAAATTGGCATGGAAGCAGAAAATATAAAAATGTCTCCTTAAAATTACAATGGCTTTACTTGTTTATTTTGTGTTTGGTAAGTAAAACATTTTTGTATTCTATTTTAAAGAAGAGGGTTTTAACCAACTTGAACTTATACATAATGGGCTAAACAAAGGCTTTAAAAACAAATTAAGAAATATTTTAATAATGGTAGTTAGATATCAATTTTGAATGATATTATGGAATTGTAAGAGTATACCAGTTCTGGTGTTGTCTTTATGATAAAAAAATTTTGTCCAAGCAATTACATCTATGCGTTTTCAGCAATATTAAATATATTATGATTTAGTGATGTTCTTATTAGGAAAGGATTAATTACAGAATTACGCAAAGCAGTTGTTAAGATTTTTTGAATCTATTGAAAACTACCAAGCTTATGTTCTGAAGAAATCCCTTTCTGGAATATAAACTTTGCGGCTTCAAGTTTATGCAGGGTGCGATTCTACCAAAATTTGCGAATGAATTCATAAAATTCAATTTTTTTTAAGAAATTTTTGTTTGTTTAATAAAATTAAATTTCTAAAAAAGGAAAAAATGCGTTACGGTTTAATTAGATCACTTAACATACACTCAGAGAATTTTTTTATTTACCCTAAACGAAAAATTTGTCAAACGTTATTCGTTTGTGGATTGTGCTTGGTGCTAATAAAACTTCGTTTGCGCATAATGAAATTGAACGAATTTCTCTCTCGCTTTAAAGCAAATTAAATAAAACTTCGTTTGCGCACAACGAAATCAAACGAATTTCTCTCTCGCTTTAAAGCAAATTAAATAAAACTTCGTTTGCGCACAATGAAATCAAACGAATTTCTCTCTCGCTTTAAAGCAAATTAAATAAAACTTCGTTTGCGCATACTGAAATTGAACGAATTTTCCTGTTATTTTAGAACAACCAAATTATTTATTCTGCTAAAAATTAGAAATATTGAAACACATTCAAATTATAAAAATGATTCATAATAACTTTTATTAATATTTATACATCTAAAATTGTTTCTTATAATATATTCCTTATAAATATGTTATAAATACATTATTGTGACGCTTACTCACCAAATTACGTATAAGAACTGATTATTTTCTTTGTTCTAGTTTCGTTTACTCTAAATGTATGTATCTATATTTGAGAGAGAATTTTTACGTACCTCTCTTTCAACTAACAACATGAAGTTTCGTTTGATCCAAACAAACTCATAATTCACTCTGTGAAAGCAAATGAGAAATCGATTATAAATAATGAAGTGAGAGCGAATATTCGTTTCAGTTAAACGAAAATATTTTTTGGTTTATGCAATAAAATATTCGTTCTCAACAAGCAGGATACTACTGTTTGGTCATTTCACACAAACGAATATTCAACGAATATTATTTGGAGGCAACATTTTCGTTTGCAAGAAAAGTAAATTATTTGCTCATAATAAAATTTTATTGCTTGAAACGTTTCAAAAACGCAATAATTCTCTGAGTGTATGAATGCATGTATAACAGGATAACAGGGTGATTATATAAAAAGTTGGAATGGTTTTCAGAAATTTTGATAAAAAGTAAATTGTTAAATTAATATTATGCTTAGCGTTATTTTGTTAAAATTATGCATTCAACCCATAATATAAATAAATAAAATTCTCATACAATTTTAAGGATTATATACCATAAATCTAACAAAAAACTATAGAGTGTTGATGTGAAGATGATTTCTACTTGTGCAGAAATGTCCTTCAAGTCATCTTCTTCACGAATTTTACAAGATTTTCAATAAAAAATGGAAGAAACGCAAACTTGAGTATAACTCTGCATATGACTACCGCTAATTCTTGTACTATAAACAAAAAAAGTCTAAAGACGTAAACCATTGAATGATTTGCCTGTTTGAATGGACGGGTCCCGTTTCTTACGTATCATTATAGTTATAGAAATCTTCTCTGTAAAGTATATCGGTTGGTCTAAACATTTTTAAAAGTGGAACTCGTTACTTTACTAAATGCTATGTAACCATGAAGAAGAATTTATTTCATCGTTTCTTTGTTCAGCTTGATTAGTTATCCAATTTTTAAACAACTTATTATTCTATATTATTCTTTTTAATATCTTCATTTCAGGTGAAGTTGTTACTAAAAATCAAGTTGAGGTACTTTAGCTTACTCTGTTCATCTAAATATTAGATCTAATTCTAATTACCTTCATTCTCTTTAAATTCTCTATTAATAATTAGATCATAATTTTAGAAATACATCCGTATGCTACTTATCTTTCTTTGAAACTTTGATTGGTTACTGCCTCGTAGTCTTATTGGGCCAATTCAAAAAAATTGTATACAAAATACATCTTTATTTCGATGAGAAAACAGTGCTATCCATCAAAATAGTAAATAGTTACTAAATAGATTTAAAAACCCTTTTTTTGTTGCTTTCTTTTGAACTTGCAAAAAAAATAAAATAGTGGCACACCTTAGAGTAAAAATCTCAACGCTACAAACTTCATTCAGATAGGCTACGATAGATTAATACTTAGCATGCTTTACTAATCGATGACTAATTGGGCTTTAATGTTACTCAACACCTCTTTCAAAATGCTTAAAACATTTTGATAAAACATTGAACAGATGTGTATTAAATTTTTCTTTTTATGATTACCTATAAAATATTATCTGATTTCTACTTATTATATATGTTATGCATAAATCCATTTCAATAGATTCTCACTTTTCAACTTGATATAGCAGAATTTAACAAATTTTGAAAAATAATTTAAAGCAATGTCAAAATTTGCAATGCATAGTTGCATTTTATGTAAAATTATTTGCTGGTATTCTAATTTTTTTCATACTTTCCTACATAGTTAAGTGCATTGTTAGTTTAAACGTAATAAAATTTGAAAAAATAACAGCAATGAACCGAATGACACTTCCAATGTCGCACACAAATGCAGTTCCCTTGATTTATCACTTCGATTGCATTTACGCGAGGAGGATTCAAATTTTATACGAAATGCAATTTCCATGCGTTTTATTGCGGTGCATTCTACATTGCAACTGCAACGACGTTCCTCTGTTTTGTGGCACAAATACTTGAAATGCAGTTTTTCGGAAATTTCACATTTTTTCCAGCATGCTTCAGTGTTTCAGTGCACGCTTTGCAGTGCAAGTCAATTTTTTATTAATTTTTTTCTAAAGGACCTAAGAGTTGTGCATTGCACAATTTGCACATAAATTTTGCCACTGTAGCGAGTTTGTATGCTATATGCATTTTTTGTTGAGTTAATAAAATTAAAAAAAATTTCGCCACTCTACTTAATGCTACAATATTTTATTCCAATTGAGTTACCGGTCGTGCCGCACAAATGTGAACATGCAAGTCCTACGTATACATTTTTATGGACGCAAGTGATATATTGTTCGTAAATAAAATGTTGGTTTAAGCGGAAGACAATAAATATTTTTAAGGATTTCTTTATATTTCTGTTTGATTTTTTAAAATATATTTTTTATCCCAAAGTTAAAGAAACCATAGAAGGCTTCGGTAAGATTATTCCAATAGTAATTCCAAAAAAAAAATTTGATATGTTTATATATATATTATATTTCAATATAAATTTTAAATATGCATCTTTATATAGCACTTTAGTGGGGGTTTGTATATAATTCAAAATTCAAAAGAGCATGGCCTGAAATACCAACATAAAAAACACTTCCCGAAGTAATGCAGAAGTGGTTCCGGGGGATATGTCTCTCCGATGATAAGGTGTTTTAGCTCATATACTATATATTAGAAGCATTTACGTTGTCTTGCAAACTCGTTGCAAGCTACATGAAATGTCCAGAAGGCGCGAGCTTGCAATCGACTACAACAAAATACACGCACGAAGTTTTTGCAACTGCTTGCAATCTTCCTATATCTGAACCCATGAATATATGATTGCAAGAAAACAAAAAAAAAACAATCCTGTTGCAGTTCTTTTGACAACTGTTGCTTGTCATTTTTATATTGGAATTTGGTAGCGAAAAGCAAGTTTTTTAAAAAATCATACAAATTTTGATCGTTTAAAATTTTCTATTTTTTTCGGATAAGAATGGCAGACCAGTAATTGAAATGAAGAGGTTGCTGCTGCATAAGAAGTGGACGGAGCTGAAAGTATTCCAAATAATATAATACAAAACAGAAACAGATGTTTCTTTTTGGTGTTGCAATTCTGCAACAGAAGTGTTTTCGCAATTTTAATATAGCATTCTTGCATTTCGTGCACCTTGCAGTAAGTTTGTAAAACATAATGAATATCCCTACTAGTATGTTAGGAAATCGGAAAAAACGGTATATAAAGCGTTCTAACTCCTCACCACAAAAACAAAATGCAAACTTATAGAACGTTTTTATTATAAGTAGTAATATTATTATTATTTTAATTCTTAACTTAGGCGCTTTTCATACATTTTACTTCACTTAACAATTTATTTTTAATTATTTTTTCAACTTTGCATTATTGTATTTTCAATAGTCACTTTTCTATACTCTAGTGTTTTCCACATTAAGTAGTATGTATGCCTTTTCAAAACATTTTTTAATAATAATAAAATATTAATCTTACTTAAACTTTCTTAAAGTTGTTTAAATTGCAGATTTGCAATAATGTCCGTTTTTCATAGATACTGTGAATCTTTGTGCATTGCAAGTAAGTGAGATTTCCGTTTGCTTTCAATGAAAATGTGCTTCTCCAGTCAGGAATGCAAATCGAATTGGAATCAGTTGATTTGTTTTGAAATTGCTAGCAAGTGAATAGGTGTGACATGACCTACGGGACTGACTTGACTGCACGCGACATCAGGAAAAAATTACATTTTTTCGCAAATGCACTCTAGAAATAAAAAATCTGTGATTTTCTTCGCTTTTATTTCTGTGATCTCAACTTCTGTCACGGAAAGGGGTTGACGTGACACAAAATTATTAACTACGCTCTTAGGTGAAATGCAATGAACTAAAAACATTTAAGTTACAAATTATTTTCATACTTCAATATATGCAAAATATGATCTATTATTATTGAAAATAAGGAATTAATTTAAATAAAATCACTTTTAAATATAATCAATCAAGACAAAAATTAAAAATGTTTAGAATTAGAAAAGGTGAACAACGCTCACAATACTTTTAAGATTTACACAAAGTAATAAATTAAAAAACTTCTTAACAATTTTGAATACTTATTATCATAGATACGAAAACAAAATCTCAGGTAGCAAGAGATTAGTGGAAAGCATTCTCTAAGTTTTCATTTTGATACAGTTCATAAATAATGCTTCACTCTATTCTAAAGCAATTCACCACTACTTTTTAGACGAATGTGTATAGGCGAAGTGCTTTTAAGAACATTCATAATATTTATTAAAAAAATAATTAATTTGCATTTTTTTTCTAAAAAACAATGTATTATAAATCAATGAGTGTTTAATTAAGTTTTGTAATTCTATAACTAAAGGTATCCGTAATTAAGTAAACTAACATATTCTACAGTCCGTGTCTTAAATGCTGGACGTGTTTTAAAGACTTGACATGATAAATTTACGCCTATGGATTCATGTCATTGCTATACCTAAAGCAATTGATCATCATCTAAATGTGGCTATTTTGTGAATCGATTGGCTCTACTTACTGGTGTGGAATGATTAAAGGTTTATTATTCTAACCAAATGATAACACTGTGTGGCAATATATTGTTTGTTTCGATTTTTTTAGGATACTGACTTAGTTTGGGACTGCTGAGCTCAAACCTGTAACCTTTAGAATTCCTTTAGAATTCTATGTTTCTACAAATAATAGATTTAAATTCAAAATCTAAAAGAGTTTTAGGAGATACAATTTTTTTGTCATCAGTAAATTTGCTACAAATAAACCGATATATATTTTTATATTAAACATCCTTTTCGAAATAATCTTGTTTCTTGTCATGAAATGTATTTTTTTAAATTTTTTAAAAAACAAATTTTCCATAGACTGATTTTAAGAAATATTTAACAAATCTTTCGTTTCAAGAAAGAAGAAAGAGAATTTCGAGAAAGGCTGAAAAAAATTAAATTGAAATTCCTGTCTATTACTTTATAACAAATTCATTGAAAATTCAAAATTCCCTTTAAAAATCTTTCTAATTGTCTAAATCCATTAGAAAGATTTTTAATTTTTAATCTACAGTGTTATTATTGATCTGTGCTACATGAATAAGCTCCAATGTTACGAGTATTTTACAAAAAAAATTCGAGTTCAAGACTAAGTACCAAATTCCAACAGATTATAGAATTTGGTATTGTCCCACAAGTTGCTTAATAGAATATCTTAAACATAAATCTAGGAATCATAACGGTTTTTAATGAAAAAAATAGTATTTTATAATTACTCACTTACTGCTGTCCTTCTCTTCTAGTGCAGCATAGGACCTCGGACAAAATTAATTTTACATTACTTTTAGGAAGATTTAGTTTTAAAAATAATAATTTAAATATATATATATTATATATATATATATATATATAATATATATATATATATATATATATATATATATGTATATATATATAATTTTATATACTTATAAATATATAAAATATATTATATATATAAATAAATAATAAATAAATATATAAATAAATAAATATATTATAAATATATTTAAATATAATTTTAAATATATATCAAAATTATTAATAAAATATCAAAATTTTACTTAAATTTAAAATACGTCTACGTATTACCAATATAAGAGATCATACGAGTATACATTCTTACGGTTTCTAATATCTTGAAAGCACCAACACATTTAAGCACTGCTGATGGTATTTTGTATCTTTAGCATGCTATAATCCAACTTTAGCAGGGGTTAATATGTCATTATGAGCCTTTATTGCTATTCAATCAAACGCATGCCTTCCTGATGAAAATTGAAAATCAAACAAATTCCTGACTAGCACCACAAAGAAAATTTGAAAATTTAAAACAAATCAATTTCTCAAAATACAAAGAACAATTTCGAAGGCTAAAATCGACAAGCAAATAAATTTTTTGTTTCTCTTTCAATATCAGAAAATTTACTGGTTTGGATTTTTTTCGTATTGTAAACAAAATGAGTGATGGACTTTGAAAGTGGACCAGAACACATGTGCTAAATTCAATATCTATGGAGCAGTGAAAGTACTAAAATTGAATATTGAAACTTGTTATGAATAGAAAACGTAAACAATGCAAAATAATTTGAAAGCATCCACAAAATAATGTATTAGACAAGCAGAAAAGAAAGCAGGGAGGCAATCAACTTGCCTATAACATTCACTGCGGAATCGGTCTTGGCATTTTTATTTGCTACAGCTTCAGCTGATTGAAGGAAAAAAGAGTAAACTTTTTATCAATTGAGGTCAGTTAGGATCGTAATACATGTATTGATGTACCAATTCGATAATGTTCAACACGACGTAAACATGAGCTGCAGAGGGAATCTACTGCCAAAAGGTAGTAGAAAATGGCGAACCGAAAGTAGGGATGTTTTCAACATTATGTCAATATCTTGGCAACCATGGTGACTCACTTGCCAATAATCTCTTTTGTCGTTTGGGTAAATGTTTGGTAAATAAATGTTGGTTGTATGCACAAATACTTACAAAAATGCACAAACCCCACCACAAACACACACACACACACACACATTCAATGGGGAGGGTCACAGACTTCTGTGTATAAATATGGCTGCATATTTGGTTTCACATTACAAGTGCTCAAATTAATGAATGATTTCGTTTACAAGCAAATCAAAATCGAATCGATTTAATGCGATGCGAATCGCATCTCATCACATCAAACTTAAATGAACTGAATTGTGTTGCATTGTATTGAATTGGATTGTACCGCTTCAGTTACACGACGACTATCACAAGGAGTTCTGTTGAAATCAATCATGCAAATAATTGAATTCAACATACAGTATATACTCGTATGCACTACAAGGACACAACATTCAAACTATATACAGTAAAAAGTGTCCATTTTCCTTTTTTATTTTCACATTTATTTCTCTGGGAAAAAATGAAAAAAAACGGTTAAAAAATCAAATAACATAAGAGTAAATATGTGGAATTATCTGGGCAATTGAGATCTGCATTTTGTTTTTGGAAGACTGCGTATATTACGCAAACAGGAAATGCAATTCAATTTAACTTTATTTTATTTTTATTAGTAAATTTTTATCTAAGAGTACTCCATATGCTCAGAAAGTCTTGTTAAATTGATAAATCAAAAGGTGTACAACACTAACATTAAAATAATTGATTTGGTATAAACTAAGATCAAGTACTTATATAACATGTTACTACTTATTTAGTGTATAATAACTAAACCAAAAGCCACCTCCCTAATGAATATAAAAAATACTTTGATAACTAACACCACTTCAAGATATGTTAGAAAAAAATATAATAATTTACATAAGCAAATATGTATTTCATTTAAAAAAAATAACGAAAAATTTTCTATTCAAAAAAAGCATGAATGTACGAATATAAAGAAAACTCCCTGCAGAGTTCGCAAATAATTTTTTTTCTAATTAAAAATAAAAAAAAAATGGATAAATGTTAATTTCTTATGTCAAATTTGGCGGGGTTATGACGAAAAGAAACTATTTTTAAGTGAGAATGGCTTAAACTGTAATAAAGAGACAACAACAAATATTTTAATAAATTTATTGAAATTGGGCTGACCATAAAACACTATTTCGAGTATTGCCAAGTGATCTTAGTGATCTTAGGAAATATTTGAATTTTTATTTAATTAGTTTATAGTCCGTATATATTTTATTTGGACTGCAAGTGCCAGGCTAAAAAGTCATATCTGTCAAATTAGAAAGGATGATTAATCGTGTTATGTCACAACTAGCCAGCAAAAAGATGGAGTCATATTCAAAACTTACCACAAAAAAAACAACTTTCATCTAGGCAATCCCATTATCTCAGAAACTTAATAATTAGAAATAATAACGCATACACTAATATCAAGAAAATATTCTTTCATATGATACCCAATTAGTTTAAAGTTGATTTTTTGGAACATTTCATATAATTTTTAAATGTAATTTCATTTTTTTGATTGCTACTTGGATGAAATTTTCTTTAACTACTTTTGAAGTGACAAATAAGGTGTAATTAAATATTTAAACATCACTGTTTGTTTCTGTATACTAAAAAGTAAAACTTCTAATTAAATTAATTGTTAATAAAAAATTAATAAATTATTTAATAATGAGTTTCAGGTTTTTAATAATAAATTAAAAAATATTAAAATCTTTCAATAAATACATTAAAAATTAAAGAGACTTCAAAATAAATTCCTTAAAAGAATTGAATAAAATTAGCACATTTTTATTAAACCCCTCACATTTCTCTTCTCTTCTGAACAAAAACTTTGTATTTGGACTCGTAAAATCTGTTTGCTATGTTCGACTTTGAGATATTATCACAAATGCTATTGTCATTCGAAACGTGTGCATTTGGTTTTGCTGCAGTTATTGTAACTGCAACATTTTCAAGTTTGTAAATTGTTGCCAGCGTTGCCAGCCTTGCCAGACCGCAACATTTAAAGCACTTGCAGTGCGTGCCACAGTACGTGGATTTAACCACTGAATTGTGTTTGCAAGGATTTGCTGCTGATGGTGGAAATGTTACTCCGGCTGTTGCTATTGTCTCTTTGTATACAAATTGTTTCGGTTTGGTAACGAATTCGAGTGGTCGAGACAACGTTGCTCAACAATCCTCCAATGCTTTCTATATGTTCATGTGCTAGTAATTAAATTTTTTCTCATTGATGAATTTACATGTTCACAGCGATTTTACAAAGTTTCTTTAACTTGATTTTAACTTAATTTTATTTCAGTTACAAAGAAAAAAACTTTATATTTTGTTCACAAAAATACTACTCTACAATTCTGAAGTCATCTAGTATAAGAAGTATAGTCTCTAGTATAAGAAACATTATAAATCCTTCACTTTGCCTGACAAAACTATAAATCGAAAGCCCAGTTAAAATTATTTCCTAATATTTAATCAAATATCTAATATATATTATTTATTATTTAAGTGTTTTATTAAGAAAGACAAAACCTTAACTCAAATAGAGGAAATAATGCATCCGCTAACGTAAGACTGAATTATTTTAGCAGTTTCTATGTTACTGTAAATTGTTCTAACTTATTACCTGTATCGACGTTAATATAAAAAACTATCAATATCATTTACGAATGCAATTAAGTAATATTTAATTTAATTTAAACCTTTTTTAATACTAAATGAAATTTTTTTTCTTCCTTCTCACGATGGATGACACAGGTCTTGTTACAATGTGAAAATATCAGATAGTGACAAAATAACTGATTGATATCTACCAGAATATAAATATAATTTATATTGCAGAATTGTATTTGAAAGTAATTGTTAATTGTATAGATACAATTTCTAATAGTAATATATTTTAGTAATCTGCTGATCAAAAGAATAGCTTAAGGTTCCTCAGAACACCTTATTTACAAGCTTACAGCCGTTTATGTAAATTGCAACGCCATTATGAAAAATGGTATTTGAATTCAGCCTGCATTATCAATCAAAATATAAGCTACCTATATTTTTTGCACAGATACATTATCATTTGCCATCAATTTAGAATTTGATCCACTTTGTTCGAAACGGGGAAGAATGCTTTATTTAAATCATGTGAACGACTCCTAAACCGTCTTTAGACTCAACCTTAACCAGTCTACGTCTGTGTAGATATGAGCAGAAAAATTATGATTGAAAATAAGAATTATACATTTGTCAATATTACCTCACCTTAGGAGTCGGTTTAGGCGAATCCTAAACCAGTATACGTTTGTAAAGATATGAGCAGAAAAACTGTTACCAAAAATAGGTATAATATCACCGTCAATATTGAGAGAGATGTTTGGTGCACTATTTATTATTCAGGAACTAGAAACTTTCATTCTAAATCATTTGTAAACAAAGTGAATCCTAATTAATTCTGTAAGAAGTGACTTCTTTAGGCAGTCAATGAAATTAATTTATACCCTACCTTATGAATGAATACACCTTATCTGATTATACTATAATAACCTATAAGCTTTCATGTCGCGTATTTCGGGACTTTTAAGTACGTAAGCTTAATATATAAAACTGAAAGCGCATTATATATGTACGTGTCATTTAAAAAATTTATCTTACAGGTTCGCCTCGTAAAAAATATGTTATAGTGCGATGCTACGAATGAATTAAGTACGTAATTAGAAGGGTTTTTTTTTGCATTTATTATCAAATATACTGTGATAAAAAAACTCAAAATCAGTTTCTATTACAAGTATTTAAAAATTCTGAAAAAAAAATTATTTTCCAAATGTACTCATAACTGTTTCAATTGCTATATTCCATATATAATTTTAAGTAAACTTAAATTTTTATTTTAGTTTTCCTGCAATTGTAATTACATGTAATATTACTTATATATTTAACGCTAAGTTGTGTCTGAATTAAGTTTGTTATTCCGTTAACACTTGTTTGGCCTTAATTATAATGTAAATGGGTTTCTTTCTGGCGCAAACTGCACGTAGTGCGCCCCATAACTGACTGACAAGCCATGATAAGTTTGAAGTACATGTTTACATATTATTTCAATTAAATGCAAATTTATGCAATCTCATCACTCTATTTTGTGATATTTTTACACAAGTTTTTGTACGACTTAAAGTACTTTTTTCCATGTCACTCCACCTTAGTAGGTGCACTCGCTTCGTATGTTCTTCACATACATTTTCCCATATTCCTTGCTTTTTTTCTCATATATTTTCATGCATAATTTTTGAATTCGTTAGCCACAAAAGTTCTTCAGCATTTATGGTGCAATGTTTCCTTTGGCAAAGTGTTCTTGCACTGCAACTCCTGCGCTGCAACAACTACTGGCAAGGATAACACTGTTCAGCGAAGATGCAGGAGTAGATATATATGGTATAAAAAATGGTATCTTCTCTCTGGTATGATACTCGTACTTAAAATCGCACCACTTAATGTTGTGTATTAAAAAACTTGAACGACGTTGCTTGGAAACTCGAAAATATATATTAACGCCAGTAAATGTATGCATAAATTTCACATGCGAGTAGGAAAATGTTATTTTAATTCATTTCGGAACAAAATATTGTTTGCATAGTAAATTCGTTTATTAATTCCTTTAGGCAAATTATTAAATTACTTTTTTGATACCAAAAATTATAAACATACATAACATGAGTTTAGCATGTGTGCACATGCACATAAAATTAGGTTTATTATTTATACTCTAAATTTGTAATTATGATTTTAAAATTAATCATGAGAAAAGTTTTTAATACATATCAAAAGAAGTTAAGTAATATAAATATTGTATTTTAAATATTAATTTCACTTCATCCGTTAGTTGCACAAGGAGTGCATACACTACTTATAATTATACATTTTATACAGTTTACTGCAAAACTTATTGCCGATAACTATCTCAAAAGTACTTTATCTCTAAAAATTCTAAATACTTCTTGAAAATCCAATACATTCAAGTAGTAAAAATTAATCAAAGTGGTACTTTACTGCAAATTTCTAGCAGGTGAACTGTACGAGTATCAGTTATTCCTTAGATTTTTACACAACAAATAATACCTATCAATCTATGATGATATATGACAATTTCACCAAAAAACATAAATTAGATAGGTAAAAAACAATATTGATACCAATCCATTTTATCAATCTATAAATTCATCTAAAAGTAAGAAAATAATTAATTTCAGTACTCACCAAAAAGTACTGACCAAAAAAGTCGCAAGTATAAGAAGGAAGTGATTTGATGCAATGATTTGATTGCACGGAAGCTGATGGTGTCTGTGAACTCTCGTCTTTCACAAATCAGCACTTTTCCCTTATATTTGCAATTTTTTTGGTCAGGTGAGTTTATTGGGACCAGTATTTCAACATTCTTTTTACATATCGAACCTAATATTATTGCCATTATTAAGCAAATATTATTAAATATAATTCCATAATTCCATTATTATTCCATTTATACGTTCTTAACACAGTTTTTAAAGACATGAAAAAGCTTTTCGCAAAAAATACGGCTCACCTGGACCTTTAATGCACTAAGATGACAATGAGTCAGGATATCGGAATAGATAATTAAAGTTCATGTAAACTAGATATGAATGCATATGCATTAAAAATGTTTATTTTTATGAGAACAATTATTACTATATTACTATACTATATATATAAAAAAAATAAAAAATAAAAACAAACACATATATTAAAATTGTTTTATTTTCCTTTGTTAGATTAAATGACCAAAATAGTTTCAATTTATGAATGCATAATAGTTAATAATTTATGAATGCATAATAGAAACAAAAATGTTTGTTCGTATCTTCTAAAATAATTTGAACCTTTTCATATCATTTTTTCTTAATTTTGTATTCTCAATAACTTTAAATTATTCAAAAAAATATTTAGAATATACTTTCAGTATTTTAACTTCATCAGCATTTCAATAAAATTATGGTTATTAAATTTTAAGCAGTCCCGCCCAATATTAGATAAAAGCTAGACGCAAATATATACGAAGACGTGTTGCTTATATGAGTCTTCTGAACTTTGAAAAAAGAATATATTTATTGTGTGTACATTTTGTTCTAGAAAGTCACAACATGGTTAGCACATTTTTTTTTATAAATACGAGTATATGGATTCCTTTATTTCTTGTTATTATTTTGTTGAACTTTTGTCAGTACAGGCACGTTCATGTATTAAAACGTGTACAAAATGCTCAGTTCTAGTTAGAAAATTTAAAGCATATCCTATTTCATACACACTTTCAATACCATAAGTTTGTTAAATCGCATAGACAATTGCTATTTCAATTTAATTTAATTGCTGCAATTATCATCAAATCATGCTGAGGGCCAATGGAGAAATGAGGCACTTAGCCCCACCAAAATTGGCAAAGTGACGAGTGAATTTCAATCGTCTAATTTTCCATAAAATTAAAACAGATTAAATTGAAATCTATAAGAGCAGATAAATCAAGTAATCTATCTGAGGGCTTTTAAAATCTAAATACATCTTTTGTTTTGTGCTACAAACCGAACAAACTCTGTGTATGCAATACAGTCGAGTAGCCAAATTCCCGCTTACGAGTTCTGAAATCGTAGTGGAATGGCATAAATTATTGCTTTGCTGAAAGTTATCATTTTGCCCATTGAATCCATTGCCAGCGCCATTAGTTTTAATTTCAATAATCAATTTTAAGCGTGAGCACTAAAGTTTTTGGCGTTTTCTACTCACAAATGTCTGACTCTCAATCAGTATTCAAATCGATACTATATGCTGCTTATAAGTCTTAACAGTCCTTCGGGTACGAAATTACTGAAGCAAATGTATTTTCTCCACATAAATCGAGTTCTCACTTATTGTTTTCTTATGTCCTTGTTGGCAAGTGGATTATCGACAAAGTGCCCTGGCCTATTGCCTTGCCAGTTATGTTAATTTGTTTATTTGAACTCATGAAGCATTTGGAGTGGCAGAGGATGTGGTAGTGGAATGTCCTTTGCAGAGTAGGACGTAAAAGTTTTGTGCTCAGCTTAATGCATTATCCTTTTTTATTAAATTGTGTCAACGTTAGCTTTTCAATTATTTGAATTAATTTTAGTTTTGTGGGTGATAACAAAAACAAAACACTTCGTATTGTGAAATTCAAAAATCTTTAAAATGATAAATTTTTTATAAAAAAAAAACATTTTATATAGAAAAAAGTAGAATGCAACTTTAATTCTTAGGTATATGAAGAAGATATTTTTCAGTGAGTAATTTTCAATTATGTACACACCGATATAACTATTTTGAAGCATTACTCATATTGTAAGCAAAAACTACATATTTTATACCTCATCTCATAACAATTTTTAAAAATTGTAGTAAAATTCATTATATAATATAATAAAAATATTTTCGCAGATATTTTCACACAATCACAAAGCAAAAACTGTTACTCATTTAAAGCTTCCGGCAAGGGTTTAGGGTAGCTTCCATAATTTTTTTCCTTTCATTTTGTCAAAAAATTTTGCCAACAAACAAACCGATTCAAAGAAAAAATATGAAATTGCGGAAAAGTTTTTTTTTCACATTTTGATGATATCGTTGCCGACATGCGTTTACTGCTTTTATGCAGTTTAATTTTCCTGAAATGTATCTTCAAGATACGACACATTTATGTCAACGTAATGATATCCTGAGCATTCTGTTGAATTTCTACAAAAGAACAGGTGAGTGTATGGGTACAGAAATATGATATGAAAAAACTTTTATTTAAAAATTATTTTTAGATTTGAAAATACTTATTTCAATGGTAAAATTAAATTCTAGTCACAGCTTGAAAATATGGAATCATAAAATATCATTGAAATCAATTGCATTGAAATAATTAAATCACTGGAAATGAAATTTATTCTAGTTTTGTTTATGGGGTAGCAGCAGTAATTTTGCAATATGTCAGGACCAAACTATGTTCACCTGACATTTATTTTGTTACAGGAAGTCCAGAGTGCAGAAAATATTTCCAATTAATTGATTGCGAGAAGTTCGGCATTTGTGTTCAAAATATTTAATTAAACTTTCCCTAAGGCTTTGAAATAATTTAATTTATTGAAATTAGTTTTATGCAGTAGCCTTTAGCTGCGGGTGCGCTTACAAATAATTCCGTATTTATGAAATAAATTACTAAATGTAAACTTTTAAATTAAAAATTTATATAACTAATTTCAAAAGCAACAAAAATTTGTTAAATAAATGCAAGCTTTTTCATATGAATTATTATTTATATACCATAAAACTTACTAATATTTAATTATAATTATAATATATATAAATAGTGGCAAGGCTTACAAATTATTGGTTCTGCGTTTGAAAAGTTCAACTTTTACGTAATTTTGTATATCAACAATATTCCAGTCAAGGCGTAGAGAGGACTTGTGAAGAAACCTCGCAGTTAATAGAGGATAAAAATGCTGAAGTGGACTGACTCAACTAGCCTCAAAATAATAATAAAAGCTTACTACACAACCAAATTGCTAAATACAAACAGATTTTATATAGTTGCATTGTATGAGGTCTCCTTAAATCAAATCAATAATTTTCTTAAAATAAAATGTTTACGGTTTCTACCACCTGTCTGAGTAATCCAAAAAATGATTACCATTCATGTAGACAGTCAAATGGGACATACTACACCCTCCTCAGGGAATTTAAAACATCTTAACTATACTAATATATTCTTTATGTACAACATCGTGCAGTTTATAAAATGATTTAAGATAAAATAATTTCTATATTCTAAAATATTCATCAGAGAATATTAAGCATTTTAAATGAATGAAGGCCGAAATACGTATAGAAATATACTACAAATAATGCTCGAAATAAAAGTTAAAACTCTTAAAAAAAACCAAACCGACTTAGAAAAACAAAATTACACATAATCCCTAAATGCCGTTTTCGACAATAACCCATATGAAGTCCTATCTAATGTTAAACTAACACTTATTTTAATCTAAGGATTGAGAATTATGTTTGAAATAAGGACAGCAAACTTCAAATAACAGAAGTCCTGCAAAACCACTACAAAAAAGAACGTTAAAATCTTTATAATTATTGGAAGGCCGGACAGATTACAATAAGATTAAGTTTATTAAATTATTAAATATATTATTGTTTATGTACAAGTGTTTTAATTTAATAAATTCTTAATTTAATTTTTGGTTTATTGTTTTAATATATATGTTTATATTTTGATATAAATTTTTTTTAAAGAATTCGTGTTTGTCACTCGCGCACAAAGGCGTACTTCAGAAAATTGTAAGACCCATAAAAGCCTTATATGATGATGCCAGTTGCCGTGTACTACACAAAACCAGCTAAGCACTGAGATTCCTATCAAAGTCGGCGTATCAAAAGGTATGTGTGATGTCCCAGCTGTTTTTGAATATTGTTGTCGAAATGGTTATGAAAGAACCAATGAATCAAGGCGGCAAAAAAACGTGGGTTATTCAAAACAGTTTAAATGACCTACACTATGCAGATGACCTATGCCTTATGACGCACAGTTACAACGATATGAGTCGCAAACTGAATCGATTAGTGGCCATTTCACGCAGAGCGGATTAGTGGAACTCAAAATTAATGTCATCAAAACGAAAGTTATGCGCATCAACACAAATCTCCAGCACCCTTTTACCATCAACAACTGCTATCTTAAGGACATAGAATCCTTCTGCTACTTTTGAAGCATAATATCAATGAATGGGGAATCTAGCGCTGACATCATGAAACTGTCTTTTGGCCGCTTAAATAAACCACAAATATCTCGTCAAACTAAAATTCAAATATTAAACTTAAACATTAAGTCCACCTGCCTATGTGGATATCAATCATGAAGCGCTGCATTAAATGACATCAATGCGCTACAAGTCTTTATTAATCACGTTATCGAAAAAAAGTCCATCACTAACCAAACACCAATCAAGATTGAGATAATAAAGCGCAAATGGAACTGGATAGGTCATACTCTGCGCAGACCAATCAGTGACACCACAAGAATGCCAATCGTGTGGAACCCCATGAATAGCCAAAAAAGGGGTTGACTGATACACACCTGGAAAAGACAAATGGATACAGAAGTGTCACATATGCAGAAAAGTTGGAGAAAACTGAGGCTACTAGCTAATAACCGTTCTAAGTAAAAAAAAATTTTATTGCAGCACTATGGTCCTTCCGGGCTACTTGGTCCATTTATTCCAAATATAGAACCTCTGATTTAGTTCGTAGAAACAAATCTGAGGTATCTAGGCTAATATCTGTGTTTACTGGACACTGATCTATAGGAAGACATGGAGCTAGACTCGGCCTTCCTTGTGGTGCCTCTTGCAGTGCGTGTCTACCTGCTCTTGAGGATGTGACACCAGAACAACTGATGTGTTTTTGTCCAGGTCTGGCCAGAACTAGGTTTAAGCTTCTGGGGGCCCCCTTCTTCAACTCACTTAGCAATATCTCCAGCATTAGCATTAGCCAGATTCTTACCTTTGTTAATGTCTCTGGCTGGTTTTAGGTTGACCCTCTATCTACTACCCACTATAACGAGGTTTTTTGTGGATTCAAAACGGCTTTTTCTTTTAGCAAATTGGGGAGGTTTCGTCCTCTCTCCACCACAACTAACTATTGTCCTTCCAGAAGTTAGAAGTATTCACATATAAATTTTTTTTGCTTATATATACTGAAGAAGGTCACGATGTAGACCGAAATATTTCTATTATATATATATCTTAAAAATTTAATAAAAAATTTTAACAAAAATTATTGAGTGTGATTTTTTCATGTGTGAAATAAACGACCTAATTTTATTAATTTGCATCTCAACATTCTTTTAAAATAACTTTTGTAAACATTGAACTATTTCTAGGACTAAATATTTTGTAACGTAATGTTTAAAAATATACAAAAATAAAATTATGAAATATGTTCTTATCATATTTTCACTACAAAGTACCTTTCATCTGTTTAACATATTTTGAATATTCTCATTAAGTTTTCCGTGAAAACTCCTTAGCCATTCATCCATCTTTCATTGAGTAAAATAAAAAATTATACAAAATTATTTAATGACCTTTTCTCTGGTAATTTATTTTACTACACATGTAAAAATAATATTTTCTTGACATTTGTATTTGGAAATCCTTTTTCCTTACTTCTATGATGATTGATTGCTTTTATTTTGTTATGAATTGAACGAGCAAAATGTGCTCGTTTGTACGTTTGCAGTCAGGACTTGCATTTTAAACATAAACTCAAACTACCAGTAAAGGAAGTACTCAACATTGGTCAAGCTGCCATTTGAAAAAAAAGGAATATATTTCACATAATTCTCTCAAATACTAATCTGGAAGGATGTGTGTGCAAGTGTGAATATGGATGGACATACATTTGTTAGAACGTTTACTTAAACCATTTGAAATGTGATTTTGTTAAATTATGCACGTATTACTTTTATTTGCTTAAACTTTCGTAGGGAATTTGTTTATGACAGTTAATATTCCATAAAAGATGAAATGAAATCGGAATCTGTAGATTAGAAGGAGAATAAAATTTTATAAATGATCGGAAGTGTGCATGATACAGTGGTAGATATTAGTTTGTTAATTACTTTTGAATTAATTTGATTTTAGTTTGTGATATAATGTTCGCATGCTCCTGCATTAAATATTATATATACATTTTTAAAAGAATAAATTAAATGAACTATGCTATATAAATAGTATCGAATGTACTAAATAAAAAATACAATAAATTTAACTTTAGAAAACGATTAGCAAAGGAATTGCATATCACAGCACATACATATAATATTTCTTCAAAAGGATTATTTTGACGTAAAACAGGAATAGCTCAGAGATATACCAATTATAAGCAATAAATTTAGAGATTACAGACAAACTGAAACGCAAATCTACGATATAAGAACTGTTTTTAAAGATAGAAACGATGTTTTTAACATCACTGTGTACGGTCTAAAGATCAGATAATTATATTAGTTGTCTAAAGCAATCGTAAGTAGAAAGAAATCAGTAACATCAAAGTAGATCACATCAGTTAGATATTATGAATCATAGAATCATAGAAGTAGTTGAAGCCATAGTATTTTGCAGATATAATTATAACAGTGGAGAATAAGGTTATATAATCTTGGAAGAAAACTTGAAGAGGGAATATTCTGCAGTTGAAATAAATTCACAATAGCCACAGCACATCTGAAATTAAATATAAAAATAAGTAAATGAAATGATTTCAATAGCTGATTTCGAAAAGTAGTGAACTACAACAACAAATACTCTATTTATATTATTTTAATTAATTTAATTTTCAGCTTACCATTAAGCTGTTTCAAGTATTGCCAAATGCCTATCATCAGTGGTTTTGGAATTATTTCTTATATTATCCTTTCCTATTTGTTTTTATTTCTAAATAAGTAAATAAGTTAACTCAGAATTAGAGTTTATTAACCATCTAACCCACAGCCTTACTTGACATGTAAATTCAAATTTAAAGTTTTTTTTGTTAGTTTACTAAGAAACTTCATTATCAAATTCACTTGGTTGCATTTGTTGTTCATTATTTTCCGAAATTTCCCTAACAAATACATTAGCTTCTATTAAATAAAATAGTCACTTCTACCATAACTGACGGTTACAAAAATTTAATACGTGATTTAGAAAGATGTTAATATTAAATCAAAGAGTTTCATAAGTATAAATCGATTAAAAAGTACATAATTACGAATAATTTCTTCTACCTATATTATATTCTGCAGCAAATACATTAAATTATGATGTAGTGCATTAAAAAAAAAAACTTAATCTTCAATCATATGAACTTATTTTATATGTGACTATCAAATAATTGGAATATCATACTCTATACATATCTACGCACAAAGCCCATACTCATGCTTCCGAAGTAATAGCTAGTTTGTATCTTATATTACCTGAAAAGGCTGCAACCAACTAACTATAGGGGTTAAATTTTAAGTCGAAAGCGTACTGTATCGTGTTTGGTTTCTTCCAGGCCAATGTTCATTCTCGTTTTTTTATATATAAATCGCAACCTATGAGATCTAGGTATTGTACTATCACTGAAAAGAGGCTTCTATATTAATCTCAACAAATTACTATTCAGAAACATAATAACGTCTAATGGTTTTTGATCCCAGACCTTAGTTAATTCAATACATGTCAAATGAAGATGACTAATTCACTCTTCATTTGATTTCACTCTATGTTTCACTAAATCGTGTCTATGGAATCGGTGTCCTTTAAAACCTTTTTGAAATGTAGTAGTCAGTAGGAGTATATATATGGTTTAGATACCAGTTATTAGTTTGAATTTACTTGTGTGTAATTCGGATTAAAATGCTTCATTAATATTAATACTTATTTTACTCCCTTTTTGCACACTTACTTTACTTAGCTCGCCATTACATGCGTAAATCGTTCTTGGCCCCGTCGAGTGGCTTCCGCCAGCCAGCCTCCGCCCGTGGCTGGCAGTCGCCTTTTGGTAGTACCGCCTCCAAACCGGTTGGTCACCTGGTCCTTCCACCGAAGATGTTTCTAGCCGGAGCACTTTCTTCCATTCACAAGACATGATCAAGCCATTTCAGTGTGCCGGTATAGCTAATTAGAGCTCATGGTTCTAGCTAATACGATACTTGTTGCCAACGCGAATTAGCCCGAAGACCGAAAATTCTAGAATTTTTCTCTCGAATGCTCGAAACGTCTTCTCATCACTGTTTGTATTTGTCTAACCTTCTGCAGCATACAACACACCAAGCATGATAAGAGACTTGTACAACATGATTTTTGTTTGTCAAGAGAGGGCTTGACAATTGCCTTTTTAGTCCAAAGTAGCAAGTGCTGCCAAGAGTGATTCTTCATTGAATCTCTAGAGTATATTGCTTTTTACGAATACTAAATGTTAAATTTTATTGATATGCATTTAAAATCAGTTTGCTAAAATTATACACTTTAGTGTCAATTTTTAATAAAATTACTATAAACAAAATACAATTTATTTTAGTACATAATTCATAATTTTTAATTGTAAGCTTTTATTCTTTTTGAGAATGCTCAAATTTTGGTTCTGGTGTAGTGCAATCAGTATAAACTGCCAAAAAATTGCTTATGTTTGCAATGTACAAGCACTTCATATTGGAAATGCCATTAGAAACAGAGAGTGAAATATGAAAATTGAATATTAATAACGAAAATTGCAATTTCAAAATCGAATTATTTAATGCATAAATATTTTTTTCTCCACTCTTTATCTGAAATGTATCCATTTTATGTACAATTCGAAAATATCCAAAGTTTTATTTCATTTATTGCGGTTTTCGTATCTACATACAAAAATGTTGAATATACGTCCATGAAAACAAATAAGAGTTACCAAACCAGTGGGGTCAGTATGGAAAATATCACATCTATAACTACAACAATAGCAAGTGACCTATATTTTGCTATTAATTTACAAATTTTAAAAGCAAAATTGCATGAGAAGTCTACAAATGGAACTATAACTGGAGTTCCAAATGCTCTTTCCACATAGTCGGGAATACAAATTTACATATTTGCGAATATGAAACCAATTTATGCTCTAAAACATTGCCAAAGAAGTTCTTGCAATTGTTTTTGTGGTTGTTTTCATTTCATTATTATTTCATTCAATTAAGGACTGGCAAGGAGCAAAATCTAGGGGAATTCGAAATAAACGAAATTCCGCTGAGTTTGACACTTTTCTGCAATTTTTGAGAATTATCAATTTTCTGTGTGCCGCAGGAAGAAGTTCTGTTGAAAATATTTTCATTTAATATTTTTAATAATATTAATTAAGTAAAATATTGTTCGTTTTAAATTTAATTGAGACTTTGTCTTACTTGAAAAATAATAGAAAATAATATCTTATAATTTTAAAAGCAATTTCACAATCAATAATATTTTATGATGATATTAAGTCAATAAGGAAAATAAGAAGCTTTAAATTCAGTTGTAATTGTTAGAGATACAATAAACTTCTCTAGAAAGACCAAACCTAGTTGAATTTGAATTCAATTATTTCTTAATAATAAAAATACAAATTAAGTACATTTGAATAGAAGTAAAAAAAATAAGCGCCTATCTGCCAATCAGGTGTACGGCTCAATTCTAACTAGTGCTCAATTATCAATTTAAGGCCCTAGTTGAAATATTGGGACTTAAGGTTAAAAGGTTATAAACAATTCACTACGATTTTTCATAAAGACAGCTATTTCGAACAATCATTTTTAAACCGATAAACATCATATATATCAACTCATCATATATATTAACCCATCATAAATATTAACTCATCATATATATTAACTCATCATATATATTAACTCATCATATATATTATTATCATATATCATATATACACACGTTTATATTATATTAGTTTTTAAGAAATCGGACTACAAGTTCAACATTTGTGTGAGAAAATAACCAATAACTGGAAGACGCACCACCTCACACATTCGCTAAGTTTCTTAATCGTGGTTTATCTAATCAACGCTTGTTGATTTCGCGTTCGCGGTAGATAACTTGTGTAGTTCTCACTACTATAATCAATGTAAAAAGTTTACCTCAAGCTGTATGATATATGTCAGAAGTTGACCATAGTGGACTTTCGTCTTAACAATTATGTGTTATTAATTTTCTACAGTGTTTCCTTATGTAATAATCGACTTCTGGCCTTCAATTGTGAAATCAATACTCGTATGCATAAACAAGCTGGTTACTAGATCATGGAAATACAAACAGACGGATAAATAGATAGTCACCGTATAGAGGCATCGTCTTCTTATATCAATGCTATACATAATATTATTACGATATATGAAACCTTACATCTTCTCTAAGCCGCAATGTTTTTAATAAATCTTACTTAATGGTTTCATAATAAACAAAAAATATTGCCTTTTATTTATTACGAAGGATATTAATCAGGGATACATATATTGAATGCATTATATGAAAATTAAAAGATATATAAAAAACTGTCAAATCGTTGCTATATAAATAAAATTCTATTTCTATCACCCTTAAGCTTTGATTACCTCTTTCTTCCATTTAGGCGATGTAACATATCAGCAACATTGAATCGACAGTTCTCAAGAGACTAATTATCTTTTTGTCTTATCTAGAACAAGACATCAATGTGAATCTTTATAAAAAAAAAAAAGAATTTTGAGATAAAAGGAGTTTTTGTAGTGAAACACATGTTCATCACATGTACGAACCTGAGCTTCAATGCTCAATTGAAATTAGTTGTGTAAGTATTTTGCGAAATCACAGAAATATGAAAGCGAAACACTCAAATCATGGAATTGTGAAAAAATACAAAAACTCCTTGCTTTTAAGAATATTGCAGTAATTTTACACACCAACACCCGCCAGGACTCTATTGCCACTTTGCAAGAAGCAACTTTCCACTTCATTTGCAATGAAAAAAATTTCACACTTCAGTGATTTTCGCAAAACTTAGCAGATAAGGAAAAGGGTTATGTCAATACAGCAGCAGCAGGAGCAGGAGTAGGAGTTGGGGCAGGAGCAGTGGTACCAGCAATGTGTAAAATAAATAAAAAAAGTGTTTCAATAGTGAACATGTTTGATTATGAAATTCACATCTGCAACATTACAGTGATTGCAATGCGACAGACTCCGTGTGAGCACTCAGCCTTAACAGCGCAATAACTTCACAGGCGAAGTACGAGTGTTTTGCATATTGACTGCAATTCTGCACTTACAAGGTTCGTTGATCAGTAATTGACTAAAACAAATTGCAGTTGTTTGTGCAGATACTTAAAATTAAGTACGATAAAAAGGATACAATTTTATACACAGCAAATACTACAAGTATGAATATATCATAAAGTATATAGAGCAACACCGATTGTACGTTTGATGAAGAAAATTCGGATCTTTTTCTTAATAATTTAAGACATACATATCTACTCTTTGTTTTTGCGATAGTAGTAGAATTTAAATTGCTAATAAACAGAATTTATATTTAGTAACAAAATAAACTCTTCGAATAAAAAACTTCTATATTCTCTATATGTTAAACAACCAGTAAACTTATATACTAATAGGCATAAGTATTTTGTGACTACCTTTTTGTGACTACTAAATCTAGTTTTGCTTAGTACCGTCAAATAACAGGGCGAAAATGAAGCCCAAATCAAAGAATCTATTTTTATCTGTATGTATGCCAAATTTTATATTGCTTACTGTTAGCATTTATTTTGTTCTGATAAGAATGCATGCAGACAATTAAATTTTGCATGGCATAAGTATTTTGACAAAATCTTTGTGTAAATGTTTTTCAGTTGTGAGCAAGTAAATCAAAAAAAAATTTTTGTATATAACTTAAATTGATATTAAATAAATGCTGGAACGGCAGTCAAAGATATAGCAAAGGAGTTTTAGGTACATTATACATTGTAGACATTAGGACGAATGACATCCTCAGAGACATCAAGATTAATCCCATCAAAAAATTCATAAAAGATACAGCCCTGAAACTATTTGCGAAAACTGACAGACTTACCAACACCGCGTTATCAAATCTCAAAATGGTTACAGGCTCCTCGGGGAGGTATGCAGATCTAAGGTCAATTATTGCTTAGTCTGATGAATTGACAAACAATAATCTAGTCAAGTTGTAAAGAGGGGTTTTGAAAATATTTCAAATTAAAAAAGAGTATAAGTGCTTAAATGCACTAGCTGAAAACAGCTTCAACATAATAATAAAAAGCATAATAAAATAAGAAACTTAACGAAATCAGGTGCTAAACGTAAAACAACGCCCACTGAAGATCGAGTCCTTCTAATGAAATTCAAAAAAAAATTTTTTACTGAAACCTTAATCTGCTGCAGATAAATAGAATTAGGCTGCCAAGACTCCAATTAGTGACCGCACTGCCCGACAATGTTTAACAGAAGGAGATTTTAAGACAATAAAAGCTAAAGACGTACCGTACATAGCAAAGGCAAACAAGCCTGGCCTTCGCTAAGAAACATCTGCACAAGCCAAAAGAGTTTTGGAGTAGCTCTTTTGAGTATAACTCATCAAAAACACATTTTTTGTAAGACTTCCAAAGGTGCAAAAGTAAATAAGACGTCCCATTTTTCAAAAAGTGAACCATGGTGGAGGCTCGGTCACGTTCTGGGGATGTTTTGCATATAATGCTGAGTTGAGTTGGTTCCTATCACCGGCACAATAAACCAAGGTCAATATTTAACTACTCTAAATGATTATGCGTTTCCTTCCGGAGATAGGCTTATTGGAGAGAAGCCCGGATGATAAGTAATTTTTTAAAGGATATTGGTGCTACCACTTTGAACTGACCACTTCAAAGTCCAAATTTTAATATAATAGAAAACTTCTGAACTCTTTTGAAACAAAAAAAAACAGTTTCGTTAAATAAAACCAAAGAGAAGACAATTTCTGAGGTGACTTCCCTTTGGAAAGTGATGTCTCTGGAAATTTCTCAACATTTAGTGGATTCACTGCCTTTAAAATGTTATTGAAGCCAAAGGAGGTTATACATTTTACTAAATTCTTCTTACTTTCTTTATTTTTGTTAAGTTTAAACTTTATCTTATTATATATATTATATACTTGTCAAAATAATTATGCCAATATATGAAATTACTTAATTAATTTATATCTTTTTAAGTTTCTATAAAAAAATATTTATTTTATAATAAAAAAGAGTGCTGTCATAATAATCAAACTGAAAGATCTTGACAGTCAACTGTTTCGTTTTATTTTATGGTTTCAAAAAACAATCAACAACAAAAACATTGAGCTGAGTATCACAGAATTCCCCTTACCAATGTCTCAGGGGGATCCCATATAATAAACAACTGCTTCATGTGGAACACACATATCAAGAAAAAAAAAACTAAATACGTTACCCACCCCGTATCCACAAACAAACCCAACAACTACAAATATATCAAAATCTAATGCTATTATACTATTACATCATTGAAAAATTTCAAATTTTCTAAAAAATACTGAATGGAACATTAGATATACCTGTCAATATCCGTATATAAGTAGATACAATAGTTTAAAAATGTATATGATGCAGATCATACTTAAGTCAAATGGACAACCAACGTAACTCAAGAATAAACCAGTTTAATGTTCATCGAAACCCAACAACTTCAGAAAGATATACTGAACTATTCACACCACCATTCAAATTAGTCGGTCTAATTTGACTCACCATAACCGTAAAAAAAACTTATATTCTTAGTCAGGTACTTAAAGATTCATCTACTAAATAAAGTGGAGGTGCTAATTAGCATCAACTCGAATAAAAAAAAAACAAATGATACATATTTTTAAAAATATTATAATTAATTATATATGATATTTATGATGATATTTATCACGATACTTATTATAACAAATAACATTTATTATATCATTGTAAAAATTAGCCTTTATTATAATATTTATTATAGATTTGGTATTCATTATAATAAATAACATTTATCAAGATATTTATTTCGACAAATATAATTATTGCAATGTTTTTTGTACTAAATGAAATTTATTATGATATTCATTGGTAATAAATAACCTTTATTATAATATTTGTAGCAAAAATGGCATTTGTGATCATACTTATTGAAATAAAGGGCGTTCATTATGGTATTGCAATAAATAGAATTTATTATGATATTTATTTTACCAATTGGCATATATTTTATTTTTTATACTAATTAATTATAAATTAAGTGCATTTTTATGAACACATCAAGGTTCGACGTTCTATTATATCAGGATAATAAAACATCTATTAAATTTCTACAATCAGCAATTGGAATTTTTAACATATCTGCAAAATTTCAACAAATAATTGAATATATCAAAAAAAATTAAAGTAAATTTAATGAAATTTAATGAATTAAGATGCAAAACTTTTTGATAAAAAATTAATTTATCTGCTTGAATTCTTAGTAAGAAAATTTGGCAAGTTGTGTTAAGGACATGCTACAAGTGATTCCTGTCTGGCAGACGACTGAATTTTAAACCTTATTATTTATATCATAAAATATTTCAAAAATTAGCTTACTTTTTGTACGAAAAAATAAACTTTTTATTTTGAGGAAACGACTTTTTTATTTTTAGATAAGTTCTAAGAGAAGATTTAAAACCAAAAATCTTAAACATTTGAATAAACATAATTTAAGATATTTTATTTAATTTAAAAATGTAGTTAGTTATTTTGCACGGTTTTGATTTTTTCGTGATTATTGCAGGCACTGTTTAGAGATATGGAATTTTACAAAATTAAAACCCAATTATTATATATAATCTCGGTTAAAGAAATTGGAACTTCTAAAACTGTTGTCCACACAGTTAAAGATTAAGTTTTTGATGAGATGATACGGTTTATTCCTGCACAAATTCGAATTCAATTTGTGAGATGACGAAGCTTGATTTATAGTAATTAAAATATGTCTAATAGGTTGTTAAGGGATTAATATTAAAAATTTAATTCATATTTACAATTTCTGTCAAATTATTTCTAAGGGTACAACCAACTTTGGATTTATTTTGGTACTAAATATACAAAGTTTGTCTTTTATTCCGTAGAATTTCAAGACTCCTCATTACTCATCATCAACCATTTATTTTAAATGCAATTTGAAGTTGCTTTTGATGAAAATTACAGTTCTATTGCAAATACTCTTGAAAATACTATTGAATCAATTTTAACTTAATAAGCACAAATATTTAACACTTCACATAGCAATGACATGAAATGGAATATTTTCTTCAAGCCTTCGGTATTTAATATTGATATTACTTATTTAATATTATTAGCTTATATCTACTTAATTTTGTTTATTTATATTTTATTATTTCATACTTTAATATTGAAGCTTAAAATTAAGGCATGAAATGGCTCTTGAGCAGTGAATTCAATTTTAAGCATCAAATCACATGCTAAAGTTTAATATGAAATGCACTTCATATATTACACAATAGCATAGTCAATGACAGGATATTTATAAAATGTTTTTAAGGTGCTTAAATTTCAATTGTTTTCGTTTTATTTTCCCACTCGAAATTGCCAACGACATAAAAGTGCCAACGTCGGTAAAATGCAGTTGTACGTTTACGTTCAGAGCAAACGCTGAACGCCCTTATTTAGATTTAATACTTGCAGCACACGTTTGTTTTGGCAGGGCATAAAATATTCGAGTACGAGTACGTATCCGCTTATGTACTTATATAAAATATATACAAGATGAGGTATATATTTTCAAGTACAATAAATGAAAGGTGATGCAATATTAAACACTGAAGGATATGTGTCTGACTGTCAGTTACTAGAACGAATTCTGTTGGAAATGACATAAACTAATTGTAATAACCAAAAAATATATATACAAGACATAATATTATTACGATAAATATTATGTATAAAACAAATTTATATAATTTGTTGCATTTTAAAATAAAAGGACAAAATTGCTTTGGAATATGTTTACATGATCTATTTTCATCTCCCAGCTTAAAAATCCATCAACTTTTATAAGTATATAAAGCTAAATACTCAATTCTTATTATTGTAATATTTATAATTGGTTTCTACAACAAAGTCAAGAAGAATTTCTTAAAATTAATTGTTTAGGTATGCAATCAAAAATTGCAAGGATTGTCACTTTATTCACTTTTTAACTTAAAAACATACACAGTAATCAAAACTTAATATACGAGTCTACCGCGTATATTACTTACAAAGTTTGTAAGTTTGTAAGTAATGCAGTGTTCATTTTCAATATTTATTAAAATACAAAAAGTTACTCCTAAAAAGTTGTATATCTTTGAAAACCGTGTTTTATCTCAGACACAGGTCCATCCAAAGGCAAATAGAGGTTTCTTTGAATCAATCTACGTATGTTAAAATCATATCTTCCACAATGTCTTTCTCTCTCTCGAATATCCTTTTGTTTCTCCATATTCTTATTGAAATTCATTCAATTTTTTGATACGAATGTGATACTTAGAAAATGTAAGATTACGTGTAATTCACTTTTCGCCAATAATATGTTTTACCGTATCAAAGTATATATCAGATCAAAAAAAATTTGTAAGTATATGAATACAATACATCATTATATATTGACATATGTTAGTTGCTTTTGAGCCTTGTAAATCTCATCCAATATTGCATGTGTTATAATCTAGTATGTTTTGCATTAGTTTAAACAATCTTAAATAATGAAATGTAAACAAAATTCAGTTAAATATAAACTGTCAATCTTGTCGGTTGTATTTACTTGGAAATTTGTAATAAAATTGTGTCTTTCCAAATGGATTCTGGTGCAACAGTTTCTCTAATAAATAAGCGAACATTCAAAACTCTAAATTGCCCAAAGTTGCGAAATTGTACAAAAACCTTATTTGGTTTTGGCAAAAATGAAATTCCAGTGCTTGGTGAACTTTGCGTAGATATCAAATGTGGCGGAAAAGAAAGGGAAGTGGTAATCGTTGTCGTGGATGTCGAAAACTGTAACAATTTATTCGGTTTCGATTTATTTAAAGAATTCGGGTTTGAGATTCAACAAATTTGTAACTGTGAATCAGTTAGTGAATCACACAGAATTAGCGAGCTGTGTAAGAAATATGGTGATATTTTTGAACCAGCTCTTGGCACAATAAAAAACTTTAAGGTCAGTATTTTTTTAAAGCCAAATGCACATCCGAAATTTTACAAAAGCCGACAAATTCCATTTTCGCAAATGTCACTTTTCAAGAAAGAAGTCGATCGATTGACAAATGCGGGTATTTGGAAACCTGTGAAGTTTTCCCAATGGGCTTCGCCTATTGTACTAGCGCCAAAAGCTGATGGTTCCATAAGAATTTGTGGGGATTTTAAACAAGCAGTCAATGCGCAAATTGACATTGAACAATATCCTTTGCCCATACGCGAAAGTCTTTTCCATAAAATGAATTGCGGTCAACATTTTACAAAAATCGACCTTAAGGACGCGTATTTACAAATGGAACTCGACGATGAAGCAAAAACAATAATGGTTGTCAACACTCCACTTGGGTTATTCCAATACCAACGTTTACCGTTTGGGATTGCAAGCGCTCCAGCTATATTCCAAAGATATCTTGAGCAGTTACTTCAAGGCGTAGAAGGTTGCGGAAATTATCTCGATGACATCATCATCTCCGCACCTACATTTCAACAACACATCAGCCGCCTAGAACAAGTACTTCGTATTTTGCAACAAAATGGTATCAGATGCAAGCAAGAAAAATGTTTCTTTCTACGAGATAAAATCGAGTATCTCGGGCGTCAAATTAGTGCAAAAGGTATATTGCCAGATGAGTCGGGACTAAAAGCAGTAAAAAACCTGCAGCCGCCTAAAGATCTAAAGCAAGCAGAAGCATTCATGGGTAAGGTAAACTATTACCATAATTTTATACCTAATTTTTCGCAATTATCCGCGCCAATCAACATGCTGCGCCGAAAAAATGTAAAATTCACATGGGGTACAGCACAACAACAAGCATTTACAGCTCTTAAAACGCATATTCTCAATGCAGCGCAATTAGCACATTATCAGGAAGATTTACCGTTGGTTCTAGCTACAGATGCCTCCTCCTATGGCATAGGAGTCGTGCTCTCGCATACGTACGTTGACGGTACAGAAAGGCCTATTGCTTTTGCATCTAAAACTCTCGACATTCATCAACGACGATATAGTCAGATAGAGAAGGAAGGGCTAGCTATCGTTTTTGGAGTCAAGCGTTTCCATCAATATTTATACGGAAGAAGATTCACCTTGGTTACTGACCACAAACCTCTTGTTAGCATTTTTAATCCAATTCATCAGTTGCCGTCGATGACGTCACATCGTTTACAGCGATGGGCTATTATACTAATGGCTTATCAGTATGATGTTCGGTATCGTAAAACTACTGAGCATGGAAATGCCGATGCTTTATCTCGTTTACCTGTTGGTGAAGATAAAACTTTTGATCATGAAGAATCCTGTTTCAACATCAATGAACTTAACACACCTATCGACGCTGAAATAATTCGTCAGCATGCCAAATATGACCCAATTCTTCGCCGAGTTTATTTTCTCGTTACAAACGGTTGGCCTGAAAAGCTAATGCCTCAAGATGCTGATCTTCGATCATTTTTCAATCATCGCTTTGCTTTAATACTAAACAACAATTTGCTTTGCCTCCAGACGGAGTACAACCGGGTTGTCATTCCAGCCTCCCTTAAGCAGAAAATTCTTAAACTTCTTCATGATGGTCATTGGGGAGTATCGAGAATGAAACAGCTAGCTCGACAACATGTCTGGTGGACTAATATTGACAAAGACATCGCACAATTAACTGAAAATTGTGATGTGTGCAAAATTGCAAATCCTGTTCACGCACGTGAATACTTAAGCTGGCCTGAAGCTGATCGACCTTGGGAGAGAGTACATATCGACTTTGCTGGTCCATTTTGTAATTCAATGTGGCTAATTTGTGTCGACGCTTTCTCGCAATTTCCGTTCGTTGTACAACTATCTACAACAACAACGGTTGACACCGTATCAGCATTGTCTTCTATATTTTCTCTGGAAGGTATACCAGAAACCATCGTAAGTGACAATGGTCCGCAATTTACAGCTGAAGCATTCAAACATTTTTGCTCAAAACTTGGCATCAAACATATAACAACAGCGCCGTTTCATCCAGCCTCAAACGGGTTAGCCGAACGATTCGTCAGATCTTTTAAAACTGCTGTTAAGAAAAACATTGACGATGGATTGTCTCTCAAATTCGCTGTATCAAAATATCTTGCAACATATCGTGCAATGCCGAATGCTGAGGGTAAATCACCTGCAGAACTTTTACATGGAAGGCCTGTTCGTACCTTGTTGAGTCAACTGTTTGAATCGCCTAGAAAGCACCTTGAAGCTTCGAAACGGAAAATGAAATTCAGTCTAAAGCAACCCGTCTTCGCTCGAAACTACGCAAGAGGGGAAAAATGGATAAAAGGAGTTATTGTAAAACAACTTGGTAAAATGGTTTACAGAGTGAACACATCTTTTGGTTACATCAAACGTCATGTTAATCAGCTTAAAACTAGAAGTAGCTCTGACCTCTCTTCACAACCAATTTTTGAATTCGCTCCAAATTTCATCAATGCCACACCGCCTTCATCTAGCCAATCAACATTAATGCCTAGTGAAGAACGTTCTACCGAAGTAGTTCAACTTCGAAAAAGTTGTCGTATTCGGAAGGATGTAAATCGATTTGAATCCGACGATTTCAGGAAAACTTAAACCTTGTCAAAAATTAAGGGCGGAGAAAGTGTTATAATCTAGTATGTTTTGCATTAGTTTAAACAATCTTAAATAATGAAATGTAAACAAAATTCAGTTAAATATAAACTGTCAATCTTGTCGGTTGTATTTACTTCAGCATGTATTATATAAAAGAAGGTAATATTGTAAATCAGACGACAAACATGCAATTTAAAGAGAACTGTCAGCATTATTTTTAAATTTTCTACTTAAACTTAAGCATCTCATTTACAAAATAATATACAATTTTTGCCAGACTTTTTTAAAATTTTATGAGTTCAAAACTGAGTTAAACACCCTCATTCAAGATGGGCCCGTTGTCTGAAACTTACTGGGAAAGGTCGATAATGACTATCAGATAATTTCAGTAATGAAAACAAATTTTTTTCGTAAGTAGTCATTAATAGTAAATAACAAATGTATAAATACAGACCTTCGATTCATTTCTAGGGGTCTTCACCCATAAATTCCCCTCTGGCTATACACCTGATTCACAATTCGGTAATAATAATATTTAGAATTTTCAGTATGTCTTCTTTAGTATTATGTTGTAGCTTTTTTTTTTGAGCTAGAGCACTTGAGCACTTTTACTCTTTCTTAACTAGAGGTATTTTTAAAACCCCTCTGTATGCATTGACTGGATTATTGTTTATCACTTCATCAGATTAAGCAATAATTGACCTCAGATCTGCATTCCTCCCTGAGGAGCCTGTAACCATTCTAAGATTTGATAACGCGGTGTTGGTAAGTCCGTAAGTTTTCGCAAATAATTTCAGGGCTCTATACTTTATGTATTTTTTGATGGGATCAATCTTGAAGTCCCTGAGGATATCATTCGTCCTAATGTACCATGGAACTTTGAAAAGTCTTCTTTATGTACACCTCTATATATTGTTATGAAAAACAAAATTTAAAATTAGATTAATTTGAATAAGATTATTGAATACACTCTGTACTCACAATGGAACAATATTCCAATGAGTCTTTCGACTGCTTTACTTGTTTATTCTTAGATTAAATACTCTCTTCTGTACCACTATAATGTAATCTAAAAGCGAATTTTGACTATGATTTCCTGTTTGCGATTCAATACAAAAACGCTTTCAGAATATCACGACAGTTCCTTCAACTTATTTACTTCTTAATCACTTGGTACCATATTCTACTTAACATATATCGCTTGATCACAGATCTTTAAACAAATAAATATTTGTCATTTTTAATTGCAGGGTAATTGTTTAGGACTTAAGTTGAAGAGCGTAGTTTGAAAAAAGCGATGGATCCAATGGATAGGATGTTCTTATCTACATCACTACAGTAAGACTTCTAAACATACTTCTAATGTTAACATATGTTTTTTTTTGAATTTATAACAAAGCCGCAGTTACAGCTGTCGTAAAAACATGCAATCCTTTGCTTATAACTCACATTCGTATTTGTACATTTATGAAGTACTTTCACGGCTACCTTTATTTCTTCACTTTACAAATGCCTTTTGCAGACGTGGCATTTGCAGTAACAAAACAAGTGTATACTAAAAAAAAGCACAAAGGTTAAATATGAAAAGAAAAACAGCGCAACATGTGAAAACCACTTTAATATGTTAACAACAAAGCTCACACCCACAAACAAATCTGCACGTATACACAAATATGAACATGTGTTTGTGTGCAACCAGCAGGACATTGATATATGCTTATTGTGAATGAGAACAAAACAAGAAAAAAAAACTAATCGGAACAACAACAAAGAAGAGTAAGAAAGCACAACAAAAAAACTCGCAACTAAAACGAAAGGTGTTTGCCTTTTAACATGGAAATTCGTGGTTGCATAGCATGAAATGTGCTGCCAGTGCTGCCATTTTTTATTTTATTTAAAGTATTTGTGTCAAGAGCATCTGAGAGTTAAATTATTTCGCAAGTTTATGTGAATTGCTATAAATTAAAACTTGCACTGTTACAATAGACTAAGCCACAATACTTTCACATATATGTTTTCCCTACATACGCACATATTACACACGTATATTACATACATTTATATGCAATTTGTTGGTTTTTGAAGCTGCTTCCGTTCAACTACTACTATCCCAAAATTATTAAAAAAACAATGAAGGTCAGCCCTGACAAATGATAAACTAACTCTTCCCTTTTAATGTCACCATTATTTATTCAGAACTGCATTTTACCATTTTACCATTTCTGCATTGAAGTTTAAAGTTCAACGTTTTATATCCTCAGAAATGTCATGTAATGGTTTTACCTGAGCAATTTTGTAATAAAATTTTTTAGTACAACTATTAATAATTTTTTGATTAAAACTTTTTGAACTTAAAAAGTATATTTGACATTTTATTTTTTAACTGGAGTGTATGTATACCCATATTTTGGTAGTATTATAGCTTTATAATAAAATTATTAAGATTTTAATGATAATGGAATACAATGACATGTTTCTTTGAAAACTTAATCAAACAAACCAACAACATGAATAAATTAAAATCATATGAAATGTACATATATTAGATGCATTTGGGTGCTCTGAAGCACAGCAAAAAACAACAAGTCTCCTACTAAAGTCTCTAATTTGAGCGCAAAACAACAACACTACTCTCTTGATCCAACAAACTAGTTATAAAGTGTGTAATTATCTTAGAGACTGTAGGAAAAAAGTCAACAAAGCGATAAGCGTTATGTTGCACAGCTTAGTTGAAAATCTTAAAAATAATCTTCTAGTTATCTATTATCTATTAAAAATTTTAACAAAATTAAAAATTAACACAAATTTGTAAACTGTAAATTGTGATTACAAAGCAAACTGAATTTTTTAATTTTTAAAAAAAGTAATGGAATTATTTTTGTTGTGAAAGGAAATTTTATTTGATTTACCTTTTTTGATGAATTTTTAAAAAGTATTCAAATTTATATAAAATTTAGTTTTCTAAACAAACATCCAAAGACGTCAAATTTGTTAATCAAATACGTCAGACTTGTTAATTATAAAAACATAATACTTGGCAGATTGCAACAGTGATACTAACACGTCATCAAGAAACTTTAACAAAGCAATGTTAATTTTTAGCACACTTCTAATCATAAAGAAACGTAATGCGGAACTAATCACTACTATTAAACAAATTTTTAAAAAAATGGTTCACTTAAAGTTTAATTAATATAATAAAAATGATAGGTTGAACTTTGTTTTAAACCTACTATTAATATTGATCTATTTAATTCTATATTTAATATTCAATACTATTTTATGATACATATATATAGATCTATAGAAGTTTATATAGTAGAACAATTTCTGCTATTCAAAATTAGTATATCAATTTATTTGTGCAAAGTTTAAAACAATTTCACACTTTTTTGAAATAGACTTCATTTTATTACTTACTTACTTAGTTGGCCATTACAGACGTGTGTCGTCCTTGGCCGCGTCGAGTAGCCTCCGCCAGTCAGCCCGATTAGTTGCCTTCTGACGCCAGTTGGTAGTACCAAGCGCCCCCAAATCGTTGGTCACCTGGTCCTTCCACCGAAGATGCGGACGTCCTCTACCGCGTTTTCCACCTGCGGGTACCAAATCAAATATCTTTCTAGCCGGAGCACTTTCTTCCATTCGCACGACATGACCAAGCCAGCGTAGCCGCTGAATTTTTATACGCTTAACTATGTCAATGTCGCGGTATAGCTCATCGTTCCATCTAATTCGATACTCGTCGCCAACGCGTAAGGGACCATAGATCTTCCGAAGAATTTTTCTCTCGAATGCTCCTAACTCCTTCTCATCACTGTTGGTAATTGTCCAAGCTTCTGCACCATACTGCAGGACAGGCATTATAAGGGATTTGTAGAGCGTGATTTTTGTTTGTCGAAAGAGGGCTTTATTTCTCAATTGCTTACTTAGCCCGAAGTAACATTTGTTGGCAAGAGTAATTCTTCGTTGAATCTCTAGGCTGACGTCATTTTTGGTGTTTAAGCTGGTTCCTAAATAAATAAAGTCTTTCACAACTTCGAACTTATAATTGTCAACAGTGACGTAGGTCCCACGACGCTCAGGAGATTTGTTTGTTGACAGAAAGTACTTTGTTTTGTTCTCATTTACCACAAGACCCATTTGCTTTGCTTGTTTTTCTAAGTTGGAAAATGCCACACTAACCACGCGGGTGTTCAGACCAATGATATCAATGTCGTCGGCATACGTAAGCAGCATTACACTTTTGTAGAATATTGTGCCAGTACGGTTTAAATCTGCTGCTCGAATTATCGTTTCCAACGTTAGGTTAAAGTAGTCACACGACAAGGAGTCACCCTGTCTGAAACCTGATTTGGTATCAAACGGCTCGGAGAGGTTCTTTCCAATTCTAACGGAGCTGGTGGTGTTGCTCAACGTCATTTTACATAGCCGTATAAGTTTTGCTGGGATACCAAATTCAGACATAGCGGCATAGAGTGTGCTTCTAGTCGTAGTGTAAAAAGCAGCTTTGAAGTCCACAAATAGGTGGTGTGTGTCGATTTGTTTTTCTTGAGTCTTCTCCAGGATTTGACGCATTGTGAATATCTGGTTTAGAGTGGATTTGCCAGGTCTGAAGCCACACTGATAAGGTCCAATCAGTTGGTTGACGATTGGCTTCAATCTTTCACAAAGTACGTTTGACAGAACCTTACCATATTTGTGATATTTAAAAGACTGATCCCGCGGTAGTTGGCGCAGTTTGCAGGATCACCTTTTTTGTGGATTGGGCAAAGCACACTTAAATTCCAATCGTTGGGCATTCATCCGACCAAATGTTGCGAATTAGCTGTAGCATGCATTTTGATAGCTCTTCGCCACCAGCTTTAAACAGCTCAGCCGGTAAACCATCGGCGCCTGCAGCTTTGTTGTTTTTGAGCCGCGTTATAGCTGTTTTAACTTCATTATGATCGGGAGGCGGGACGATTATTTCATCGTCAACGATTGAAAATTCGGGATCATCTTCGCTTTCAGTCACATTGCTACTACCGCCATTTAGTAGTTTCGAGAAGTGATCCCTCCAAATATTAAGCATGCTTTGGACACCTATCACCAGATTACCGTTTTCATCTTTGCAGGAATTAGCTCCGGGTTTATAACCATTTGTCAGGCTTTTAATTTTTTGATAGAATTTTCGAGCCATATTCCTGTCGCCCAGCTTCTCAAGCTCTTCGTACTCACGTCTTTCTATTTCCTTCTTTTTTCGCCTGAAAAGACGTTTCTCTTCCCTTCTCTTTTGCCGATATCGCTCTTTAACAGCGCGCGTCGCAACTGACCGCAGGGTAGACTTCATTTTATACATGAACTATATTTAGATTTCACTATATTTAGCCTAAATATAGTATATGCACTCCTTCACACATAATACTCGTACCTATTCCAAGCCAACATGCCAAAAGCATTTGTTTTACTTTTTTCCTCTACAATTTTTCTTTCATTTTCTTCTCCGTTCCATAAAAATAGAAAACAAAAAACTGCACTGCTTGAAACTACTTTGTATGTATATCCTTAAGAACTGCAAGCATAAAATCAGCTTAAAGTATACAACAAAATACCGTCTTTATCCTTTCCATTATCATAACTACACCAAACAAAATAAGCGCCAACCACTCTCAAACGCTTACGACCTTGGCGACAAAATAACACCAACACGCTAACGTTGTATCTTGTATCCTTACAGGATTAGGTCTGTTATATGTTAAATATATGTGATTATGTGTTGTTATACATAGTAGTTGTTTTTGTTGTGTTGTTGTTGCTGTTGCTGTTGTAGTTATTCTTGGAAATTGTGCGGTGGCATACTTCGTTAAGCGACTCAAAGGAATTTATAATGCAAAGTAAATTTATCATTCCTTTTCGTATGCATAGACTCTTGACTAGAAGATACTCGTATGCAGAAAGTGAATGTGGAACATAATTTTTAATGCGAACTGAAACTGATGTCAATGTTGAATGAATGGAAAGAATGAAGACGAGTAGGAAAAGTTAAAATTTTATTACTAATAAGCAGATGCATGCCAATAAATTTGTAGGACAATTCTATCGAAAACTAAGTTTTTATGGATTGTCTAGCAAATGCAATTTGAATAACATGTTTATGATGTCATTATGACATGAAATTGAAAATACTACCTTCACCTACTTTCACTGACAATATTTGATGAGTTTAGTACCAATGGGAAAAACACTCAATACTCGCTAATAAACTAGAACTAGAAGTAGCGCAACCATTTTTGAGTCATTGAAAAACTCCACTATAAATATTCATATTTAAGTTATTTGGTTTATATTTTAATAGGAGATTTTTATGTCCTTAAGTCTATTTATAAAATGTAATTAATGACTGTGAGCTTTGGATAACCATGTTAAGTATTTTTGTTATGTAATAATTGCAATATATTAAGCTACGTCCACAATAGATCAAACTGGTCGCAGTGCATAAGGGCCTAGTCTAACCCGAAGCTACGTCCGAGAAAATTGAAAAAAAATTTAAAAAGTGTCATATCTCAAAAACTTACACAGAAAAAAATTTTTCAAAAAGATATTTAAAGTTTGTTGGGTCAAAATAAATAGAACGAATAAAATAGCAGTCAATGTATACACATATTTTTTGTTTTGTAAACTAGTGTAATCAATGGATGCTAATGGTTTATAATTTCATAAAACTTATTATTGCTCCCTCACCAATCCAAATCACAGTCACCATTTAGAGTGTTATATAGGACAAGCGAACTATCTCCGAAATCTAAGATCAATATATATAACACATGTGTCAAATCGATTTTACTCTATAGCTCTGAAACATGGATGGTGAGCATTGAAACTAGCCGCATGCTGCAGTGTTTTACCAACAGATGTCTGCGAAATATATTCAGAATTTGGTGACCACGTGTGGTGGACAATGAAACGTTGTTGCAACTCACAAACCAAGAAAACATAAAAATACAAATAAAACGACGGAAATACAACTGACTCGGGCACACGTTAAGGAAACCCTATGAAGATGTCTGCCATGCTGCCCTGCAATGGAATCTACAAGGCAATAGAAGACTCGGCAGGCGTCGCACCACATGGAGAAGAACAATCCGGCAGGAAACTAATAAATCATTTAACGAATTGAGACATTTGGTATTAAACAGAAGTACTTGGCAATTCTATGTAAATAATCTATGTTCCTGATGGAATACGGCTTATATTATTATATAGGACATAGCCTTTAGCGTTCTATTCAGAAACTTTTCTCTAAAACTCAATAAACAAACTTCAAGTTGTTCAAAACATATAGCATTACCAATAGCCAATAAACCGCTCTAAATTGCGCAGTTTCTATATCTGTCGACTGATTGTGGCCAAAAACCAATGAAGCAGCCTTATAAAAAAATGTGTTGGCTACCATCTATTCTATTGCCTATATCATGATGCAAACGATAACATTAAATGGAATCTTTTTAGGACATAAATCAAAATTATTGGGTAAAATAATCTTAGGCTGTAATATAATGAGATCAAGTTTTTTGTAAACACTGCCGAATCTTTGATTTAGTGTTCTTCCGGTGGACGACACGGCAGCAAAAAATTCTTTAGTGCTTTCTCTTGATGGTAGTTTAGCTTTCAAAAGAATAAATGTTTCGAAATTATTTAATCGTTCTGCAAAAACCTAACTTAGTTAATTAATTATGTTAACGATAAAACTGACGAATCGTACTGTTAACAATTCTTGAAAATGGAGCATTATAAGTGTTGCATTTTAGATTGCCAACAACTGTCAACAAAATACCCTTTAGTTTTAATGTATCCTCATATAAACCATATCAGAATTCACGTGTTTTGTATGTTCAGAATTCAGTTTATACATTTAATTTACTTTCACATCTTAAAGCAAATCAAATATTTTCCTGCTAAGTAATATATCCATCATTAGAAGTACAATATTTAGCGCTAAGTATATTAATGATATGATACAAACATCTATATAACTTTTTTAAGTTTTGTGTTAAGGTGGATAGTTTTGTATAAGGTGTCGTATCATCCCATCATCCCTCATTCCAAATAAAGTCTCTATTTGTACGTGAAGCATTACAAAATTATTTTCAAATAATTACATATAGGAAGCATTTCCAAAAGGATCACTGATGGTGGATATAAGTCAATACTCAAAGCAGCTAACGGTCAATCAAAAACTCAACTTTTCTAAAATAAAAAAATTGATGTTATAATTAACTACTACTCAAAACCCTTCTACTAAAAAGTAGTTTCTAATATACTATACAGCGTTTTATTTTTGATTTCTGAAATATATTTATTTTTACATTTTAAAAAGAACTAAATAAAACTTAAATATACACAAAGTATTTATTTGAACTAAACTTAAATTAGAAGATTAGTTTGGAAATACAGTCACACTTCCATAACTCGAACTTCTATAATTCGAATTTTTGTAATTCGAACTGAAAAGAGTGTAACAGGGTTTTAGAGAGCAAATGACATATAATTCTGCCTCCATAACTCAAACTTCTATAACTCGAATTTCTCTATAACTCTAATAAAAATATTGTCACGTGCCAATAGGAATATGGGAAAGTGCATTCTATAAGTCGAAGTTTTGTTTTAAGTATGAATTCATTTTGGTATTAGGGAAAGTCACTTTTTCCAAACCAAATGTTTTAATTTTTTCTCTCTTATGTTGTGTTTTTGTGCAAATGCCGGTCCCTGGCAAACGGTAGTCAAACGGTAACGCAGTACTTTAAAAAAGCTGGATATGGCCAACTTTCTACATGGAACGAACTGGACGACATTCCTTCAATTTTCTGGAATAACATTGATTGTTATGTTGAAGCTAGTTAAATCAGTGCACTTGAGCACTTTTATTCTCTATTAACTGCGGGATTTCTTCGTAACCCCTCTCTACGTCTTGACTGGATTATTGTTTAACACTTCATCAGACTAAGCAGTAATTGATCTCAAATCTGCAGTCCTCTCCGATGAGCCTGTAACTTTTCTGAGGTTCGTGAAATGATCTAAAACTAAAGTAAATAAAATAACTTGAAAAGCTACTCTTAATCATTATATTACATTAAGCTTAACAATGAAATTTGTACATCAATCTTTCCTACAGATGCCGATATTATTGTGCGTTATAGCTCTTCTCATTATAATAGATCCGATTCTAAGCGCAAGGGAAAGTGATGCTGAGAGTTCGGTGGATGAAATTATTCATCAGCCTTCCAAGAATGAAGTAGAAGACTCATTCAAAATTCTGAATTTTTGTTTGCAAACGAATGACACTACAACTATTGATCACTATAAGGTTTGGCTAATTTCTAAAAATTTTACTTCACTATAACTTCTGTGCCGTACTTGATTTTAAATAAATACTAAATAAATATTTTAAAATGTATCCTAGTTTCTATCAAAAATAAAAAATTCTCTAACTCGAAGTCTCCATAAGTCAACTGTTCATGAAAGTTTAACTGTATAGATACACTTGTAGTTACAATAATGGGTATCTTAACTGATAATATATAATAAACACAACGACTCATTGAATTATTTGTTAAATTTGTGGCTTTTAGTTTCTCTAAGAGTTAAACAGTTTTGCACAAAGATTGTTCCATTAAAGACATTTAAGACTGACATTGTCTTAAAACTAGATTAAACTTAATTTTGCATCTGTATGAAAAAAATATTTTCTTCTTTTCTTTATTAGTCGTTTAGGATTTTATGTATAATGTATGTTAGTCAATTAATATTAAATTCAACTATCAAGTATCCACGCAAATACATAAAGTAATTGTTTTATGAAATTTTATTTTTACTTTTTTAAATAATTTTTTATTTCAAAAATGTACAGAAAAAATGAATCGAAAATTAATTTAATATCTACTTTTTTTTTATTATGTTAAGGTATTATATTTATTTTTTTAGTGCAATTATTTTAGTGACGAAATTGTCACATCCGATTTTACTGAAAATGAATTTTTATTCTAATTTTTTTAATGTTGTAGTTTTTGAAATAATTAATTCGCTGTAATATTTTCGAGCTTTGCATGTAATTGGGATTCCGTACGCAATTTTTTAAATACCAAAAAAAATCCATTATTAAACATAAAAATTAATCAACGATTTTCGTCCGTGAGCACGCAATGTGCCATGTTCCTTGCAGTGATTAAATGCGGAGTGAAATTTCGCAGTCAGAACATATAACCGCTTTCATGAATTTCAGTATTTGCTCGAGCCTTGATTATTTTTTAGATGATTTGTTTACACTGCAATTACACGCGCAAATGCGAGTATAAACACTGCAGAATTGATTTATCACCCAATAAATTGGCAATAAACCAATTAAAAACTCAATTAAATATGACGACCATTTTTATTATTATGTGTTTTTTATGCAAAACCAATGTGCAATAAATAAACATAAATATTGACAAAATTGTATTGTAATTAATACGAATTTAATACACCCTACGCAATTAAATTATGATATTTATGACTAGTAAGAACAACATGATTATTAGAAGAAAAAAAATTTAAAGGTAGGTCAAGGAAGAAAAGAATATATAATAGAATATAAATTAATGTCAATGTTAAGTTTTTTCTTGCCGATAGTGGCTCGTCTTTATGACGAAAAGAAACTATTTAAGTTAGACGGATTCGAATAGCAAAGAAAACAAGTACAAAAATTTATTTTAATTTATTGAAATTTATCAGCGTTTTTTGGTCAGCAAAATTTCAATAAATTAAAATAAATTTTTGTCGTTGTCTTCTTTGCTATTGGAATCCGTCTATAAATTAATGTCTTTGTACGAACAATTTTAAGACACTTTGTAACTAACAAATGTAATTTCAATAGTTTAGACACACTTGTTTTTAATATATTAACGACATTTTAAAATTTAAAGTATCTCACTCGGACACAGATACAACACTGTAACTAAAAGTTTGCTTCGGTTACCTGTAGAATAATAGCCCATAAGAATGGATGACTTGCAATGTCGCAACTTTTTTTTACTTGCCCGTCCAACAAGACTTCCAAAGGTGGGAGCTGTAATATCTCACAAACTGCAGTGCTATTTTTGGGTTGCATATTAGCTCGATACTTCTCCAAAATGTTAGTGATAAACTTTCTTTTTATTGCTAAATTTAGTCTGCTTGCGATCAAGATACATTTCTTAAACCAGTACTCTTATAAACAAAAGGTATGCATCATATAAATCTTTTTAACTCTTAGACAACCATCAACAATGTGTCAAAGAATACTAAATTAATTATTATATAATCACTCTAGAAACTTTAATGTTCTAAACTTTTAGAATCATACATAAACATCGCACACTGAGATGTTTTGCATTGATTCAGAACACATAGTTTTCGTTAACCTTTTTTTAAAAAATAAGCAACTAATGTGAGATTATTCATAATTATTCATATGAGATTATATATGTATAATGATAACATGAATATGGTCAGGTTACACAAAAATACTTAAATCATATTAACAATTAACCCATTTCTAAGAAATCTGTCTCATTAATTAAAAGCTCTTCAAGCGAGTCCACTTCTGGACTCTCAGGGAAGATATACTGATTTAAGGTCCGTCATCAACTAAAAGAGAAATAAATTATATGATTTCTTAGCCTAGTTAAAGCCTAGTGTAGGGTAGAGAGAAGCCCCCCAGCCATTATAGAGTAAAAGTGCGTAATACCACTAACTCAAGAAGAAGAATTAAGAAGAACAAAAAAATAACAAAAACACTAACTTAAAATGTAACCTTTCGGGGCTACAATCGTAGTGCTGTTTTAGATGAAATACCGTTATTACATTCATTTGGATTGCTTTTCCAAACATTATTATCATTTACAAGTAATCAAAAGACTGGAAAAGACCGTCTCATTCACATTTAATCCACTCACTTCTTTTATTAAATTTATTTTATTTTTTATAAAATTTTTTAGTTGCTGGCATTTTTTACATGAACTATTAACATACTGTATATCTAAAATTCTGGAATACTGCATTCCTCTTTGAGGATATATTCGATGAAAACAAGTAACACAGACCCAGACAGCAAAACTGTGGCCAGGCCCTGCCAAACTGTTGTTAAACGTGTTTACCAGTTTTTGTGATAGCGCTACCAACAAATCTGTTTTGTCAGTGTTAAGGTTCATCAAGATCCAGATAAAAGTTTTTGGTTGCCCCATTTTTTAATTTACTCAGTGAGATTTCCAGTATTAGTAATGTCCAAAATCTTACACATATCAATGCGTATTCTAGTATGCTTAGACTTTTTTACATAATTATGAGGAATGTGAAATCGAAACAGCTTTCTTAGCTACTTAAAGACGATTCGATCCCACTTCCATTTCACCTACCTACTTGCCTTTTTTTCTGTAAACTCTAGATTACACAAAAAATTTGAGAAAATTTGCTATTTTTCTTTTCTTTGAGAAACAAACGACTTTTAAGTATTGGTCGTCTAGAAATTTAAATCACCGTGAATATAAATGTACAAAAATATGCCACTTATAAATTAATGAGTTCTTTACGATTTCTTTTCTTTCGGATTACTCCGAACCGTTTATTTCTAAGATTGATAAAAAACTGATTTGAATAAAATCTTACATTAGTTCTTATAGTCTAACTTAATAATAAAATATGCAGCATCAACAGGAACTGTTGCTCGCGTAGTTTCCCACGAGAAATGCGATCGTCTGCGATGCACGTTGCATCTGCAACAGGTAGGGGCAATGATAGTAGCACCTGCATGCTATTTAGCATGAATTGAATTATATTGTCGACGCTGCAAGCTTAGCTTAATTAGGTATTTGTGACATTAAGTGTCACCGGCATTAACTCTTCCCTCTCTTAAATTCGGAACGCCCCCGTTTCGACCAGTTAATTGATTTATGATGTCATCAAATATTGTTTTTGATTTTACTCTTTCTCTGCATGATCGAACCATTAGAAATGTTGTTACTGCTATTACCAGAATTAATACAAGTAAAATAGTGAGCCACCAGTTTCGTTTTTGGAAACTTATTTCTTCACTTAGTGTTGAGATATGATTTGTATTTTCAATATGTATTCTGTGAAGATATGGCAAAGAAAGTTTCGTGTTATGTTCCAGGAACTTAATGTCGAGAAATTTCGGGGCATGAGGTTCGAGATCAGTCATGTTTTTTGTGACTTTGTATTTTGTGCCGTTTATGGTAATTTCATTTTTAAATGTTATCAGGAATGTGCCCGATATATTAAGTTTATGAACGTCTTCAACCGTAGTGGATGAAACATCGTTTAATATTATGGTACCTTCTTGTACCTGCTGAATTAATGGTAGATTATGTGATGATTCGGTGGAACATGCAGCTGTGTTATTATTTAATAACTGTGACAGGCAAGATGATGTTGCTGAGGTGCAGATGTTTGCTATAGAAGTATTTAAGCAATTTTGAATCGGTTGCATGATGCCATCACAATCCGCTGCCGCATCTATATCTAAACTTATTATAGAATTATTATGAATAACAGGATATATCTTAACATAGTTACAATATTTATTTATTCTAGGGATTTTTATTACATATAAAATGATTTCTTTATTTTGTAAAACTTTTACATTGGATACACTTAATATGGTATTTAAACTAAGTGGTACATTTTCAGCGTCAATCAGATCATTTATTTCAACGTTATCTAAGATAAGTGGATTAATCATATTATTTTTTGCCAAAACCGCGGAAAGAGCTAAATTATCTAAATGATTGATAACATAATTATTTCTATTTATGATATATTGTTTCAGAATGTCTTCATCTTTTGAGATAGAATTATCAGAATTTTTTGCTGTCTTTAAGTCGTTTATTCTGTCTGTAAGTTCGTTAATTTGGTTCTGTATTACAGAGTTGATGTTTGTCTGTCTATTATTATTTTCTATTAGCATATTCTGTTTGGTTGATAACAATTGGAAATCGTCATGATCTGGGGTTCCTGCTATGAATTTTAGCGCTGATCCAATAAAGTCGATCGATCTTGCAAATCGACGTGTGGTCCGCAATGTCTTTATGATTCGCTGAATATCCTGTGTTTGCTTTACCAGGATATCTTTACTGTAGACGTCGTGATCAAAAGAATTTGTGTTGTCCATAACCATTTCCTCATATTCTGATAAGTTGGTTGAGTGTACCAGGTAAAAATAATTTTCATATATTGCGGCGTTTCCATGTGTGACCGCTATGAAATGTGCTGGTGTGTAATCTATGATCCTTGATGTTGCAAGTTTGCAAAATAGTAGTAGCCTAATAAAAAAAAAACGAGAGAAAATAATTATCGCAGATTACTTTTATGAATTTTTCTGCCATTAATCAGGACAGTAGTGCCTAGATCTCGTTCGACAGTCCCTTCCTCAAAAATTTTATTAAACTTGTTACCTAATCGTTTATTTCTTTTTATAAAGACTACGTCTCCCGGTTTATAGGATGTACGATGTATATCCCTATTAGCTCTCCTTAGTAATTTTTCTTGAGATTCCATAATTTTCTCTTTAACTTTTGAAATTGTTTTACTATCTTTGGAGTCAAGCAAATCAACAGGCTTGGAATCTGTTACAGAATGTACGGTATTATTGTATTTAATAGTGGCTAGTAGTATGAGCTCGGTCATATCAGCTATTTGCTGCTGAGCCTTACAACATCTAGCAATTTCCAATAACGTTGAATGTAATCGTTCAACTTGACCGTTGCTTTCACTATGGAGAGTTGGTACGAAAAATTGCGTGATTTCAAAATGATCACGTAAAAAAGTGGATAATGCATTCGATTGGAATGCTTTTTCATTATCCGTAACGATAAGCCTGGTTTTTTTATATTTATTTAAAATTTGTAGCAGGCCTAATTTAATATCCGATGTTGTTCTTGACGCTATCGGTGTAACTATTGCGAATTTTGTCAGTTTGTCGATACTTGTTAAAAAGTACGACTTATTTGTTATTAAAATATCTATATGGAGTATTTCTCCGGGATAATTTGGTATTGGAGTTTCACCAATACCTGGATTTGGTGGTTTTCTTTGGTACTTATTTTCGTGGCAAATCCTACAGTTTGCGATGATAGTTTTGAGAATCGTTTTCATTTTTGGGAAGTAGTATTCTTCCGTTATTTGTTTATGATTTTCGTGGAGACATCTATGGGCTCTGTTGTGCTCTGTTGTTGCTGTCTCCATTTGATCCTCTCTATTGGTCAAATCGATGACAAGTTTCTCCGTGTGAATGAATTTAACACCTGGATATTCCTTCCTTAACAGATTTTGAATTGTTGCCAAAGTTGGTAGATCACAATGTAGACCATTTACTACATTTGGGTTTATTTTATCTTTGATTGTATTTAAAAGAAATTCTGTGTTTTTAAAATTTATTGTGTGGCGTACAAATTTTTTAAATAGGATTTTAGTGTTTTTATTATTTGAATTACAATGAGACAAAATTAGTTGATTTCTAAATTGGTTTACAGGGGTGTTTACTGTTTTAATTATAGCAGATGAAGATTCTTCACTGTGGACTGTATTTCCGTCTGAAGTCAAATTATTAATGTATTGTCTAGATAAGGCGTCTGCTACTTTGTTTTCCTTCCCTGGTTTATAGAAGAATTTTGGGGAAAATTCCTCTATAAATGCACGCCATCTTTTAATTTTTGAATTAGGATTCTTGTCCGATATTGAAAATGTGAGAGGTTGATGATCTGTAAAGATTTTCAGGTTTCCAACACCATATAAGTAGTGGCGTAACGCTTGTAAAGCCCAAACTATTGCTAGTAATTCGCGTTCGTTTGTAGCGTAGTTTTCTTCACACTTACTTAGGGTTCTAGAGACCATTGTTATTGGTCTACCCTCTTGAGACAATACTGCTCCTAAAGCTACTGATGATGCATCAGTGGTAAGCTCGAAGGCCTTATCGTAGTCTGGATGCTGTAGAAGTACATCTTCTGAAGCTAAAATTTGCTTTAATTTATTAAATGCTTTTACTGCATTCGCATTTAAATTTATTTTAGTATGTTTTGATTGTTTGGTTCCAATGTGACCATTTTCTCCTCTTAGGTATGCAGTCAGTGGCTTTGCTATTGCCGCGTAATCCCTTACAAATCTCCGATAATATCCGGATAGTCCTAGAAAGGCACGCAGTGATCTCAACGACTTTGGTTGTTTGTAGTTTAAAATTGCATTGACTTTACCCGGGCATGTTTTAATGCCATTAGCTGAGACAACAAATCCTAAAAACTCTACTTCGTTTTGAAGGAACTTAGATTTTTCAGTAGAAACGCGCATTCCCGCGTTTTTCAGTTTGGTTAAAATATTACTGACATGGTTAAGATGACTGACTTTGTCTAAGGAAAAGATGATTATATCATCCATATAAACATGGCATGTTTTTCCT
>NC_051847.1:149231521-149260703 GCF_002237135.1 Teleopsis dalmanni
AAACTAAGGCACATTTAATTATTAAACCAAACTGTCAACCTGTTTTTCGACCTAAGCGCCCGGTAGCATACGCAGTTCAACATTTGGTTGAAGAAGAAATCAAGCGACTTCAAGATCTCGACATTATCGCACCCATAAATTACTCTGACTGGGCCGCACCAATCGTTATCAAAAAGCCAAATGGTAGCATTCGTATTTGCGCTGATTTCTCAACTGGTCTTAACGACGCGCTTGAATCTTACAAGTATCCACTACCGCTTCCAGAGGATATTTTTGCAAAAATTAGCAATGCAACAGTATTTAGTCATATAGACCTTTCGGACGCTTTTCTCCAAATCGAAGTTGATAGCAAATCGCAAGAACTTCTCACAATAAACACGCATCTAGGTTTATTCAAATACAAGCGTATGGTTTTTGGCGTCAAAACTTTTCCGGCAATTTTCCAACAAATTATGGATAAAATGCTTGCGGGCTTAGATTGCGCAGCTGCTTACATCGACGATATCTTTGTCTCAGGTAGAAACCAACAAGAGCATGACAACAACTTACATGAAGTTCTACAACGTATTTATCAATACGGGTTTAAACTCAAGATCGCAAAATGCAATTTTTCAGTTCCTGAAATTGCTTACTTGGGATATATTGTCAGTAAAGACGGCATTCGCCCAGATCCAAAAAACATTGAAGCAATCAAGACAATGCCTGCTCCAACCAATCAATCCGAACTTAGATCACTCTTAGGTGCTATCAATTTTTATGGAAAATTCATAAATCACATGCGCAAATACCGAGGACCATTAGGCGAACTACTTCAAAACAACAAGCAGTGGCAATGGACGGAACTTCATCAACGCTGTTTGGATGGTTTCAAGCAAATTTTGTCATCAGAGTTATTATTAGCGCATTACGATCCACTAAAAAACATAGTAGTCGCTGCAGATGCATCTAACTATGGGCTCGGAGCTTGCATTTTTCATGAAGCTGACGACGGTTCAATGAAAGTAATATGTCATGCGTCCAGATCACTAACGCCCACAGAAAAACAATATAGCCAAATAGAAAAAGAAGCTCTTGCGCTTATTTTCGCGGTTACGAAATTTCACAGAATGGTTTTTGGGAGAAGATTCAAACTTCAAACAGATCATAAGCCTCTTCTAGCTATATTTGGTGATAAAACGGGAATTAAGGTGCATCAAGCAAATAGACTTCAACGTTGGGCAATTAAACTGATTGCATACGACTTCGAATTAAAGTTTATTTCAACTAACAGTTTTGGGTATGCAGACGTTTTATCACGACTCATACATAATACAATCAATCCTTCAGAAGACTATGTCATCGCTGCAGTAGAGTTTGAAATTGAAAGTAAACAAATTTTACATAACTCACTTGATAAGCTGCCGCTTACCAGCAAAATGATTACTTACGAAACAGCTAAGGACAAGGTTTTAGCTAAAATTCTCGAATATGTAACTGAAGGATGGCCATCAAACTGCAACAACAGTGAGTTAAAAGCTTACTTTAACCGAAAAAACGACATATGTATAGTTGACGGATGTTTAATGCTCGGACAACGCATTATTATACCTCAAATTTTCCGAAAGCGCATTCTTAAAGAAATTCACCGAGGTCATCAAGGCATAGGTCGTACTAAAGCCATCGCGCGGAACTACGTTTATTGGTCAAATATCGATTACGATATTGAAGCAATGGTGAAAAGTTGTTCAAATTGTGCCGCAGCAGCTAAAATGCCCACAAAAACAACTTTACATCCTTGGCCAAAACCTTCTGATTCTTGGGAACGGCTCCATATTGATTATGCAGGACCAATAGATTCATACTACTATTTGGTCGTAATCGATGCGTTCTCAAAATGGCCAGAAATTATACAAACAAAATCTATAACAGCAACTCAAACAATTTCCAGCTTGAAAGAAATTTTCGCTAGATTTGGGTTACCGAAGACAATAGTTTCAGACAATGGTACTCAATTTGTGAGTCACCAATTTCAAGAGTTTTTAGCGGAAAACGGCATTAGTCATATACGAAGCAGTCCGTACTATCCCATGTCAAATGGACAAGCCGAAAGGTTTGTGGATACTTTAAAGCGAGCACTCAAAAAGTTAAATGGGAAGGGGGTAACTGCTGAAAATCTTCAAACATTTCTACAGGTTTACCGATCAACTCCGAATAAGCAAAATGAGGACAGTAAATCGCCAGCTGAAGTTTTACTAAAAAGAAATATCCGTATTAAACTTGACTTAATTAAACCAACGCTGGTGTCTTTACCAGACCCAAATGCCAAGTTTAAAAACAAGTGCGATACACAACTCAAAATGAAAGCGCAATTTGACAAAAGGCACGGTGCAAAGCCAAAGTTTTACGAAAAACAAGAGCTCGTTTATGTCAATATATTTAAAAACAAACACTTTGAATGGACAAAAGGAAAAATAATCGAACGCATAGGTAACGTCATTTATAATGTTCGCTTACAAAATGGCAAACTTATTCGTGCACATGCCAATCAAATTCGTGACCGTAAAGATCAAGAAAATGAGTTATCTTTAGAAATATGTACTTCCGAAGATATCGCCAACGAAAAGTGTTTAGTTGATGCATTTGGCCTCTACGAAACAACACCTAAAGATGTGGTCGAAATAACTAACAACAACATGGTTTCGACTCCAGATCAATCTTTCAACGAAGTAACCGAGATTGCAATCCCTCAAACTGAGAAGCACAATGAGGCAGTTGTTCCGTATACCCGACCAAGGCGTACTAGACATCCTGTTGACCGTTATAGACCCTAGAATCACCGCATTGGAGATTTAATCTCAAAAGGGGAGGTGTTGGCAACTCTGCCAAGATGACAGTTGACAGATAAAGTAGAATTAACATTTTACTTCTGTCAGTTATTTTGAACTTGTGAAATAATGATAACTTGGAGTTTTTTGAATAAATAAATATCTAAATTATACAGATATAACACATACCATCAACTGTTGCTTTGTTTTTGGATCGAAAGACTAAATTTCATCATCTAACATTATTGTGTTTAAGGTGCTGCATCCTCTATTTTCAAATATTTTTAAGAAAATAATAAGCAAAACACAAGTTTATTCTAAAGAGGTTTAGTTAAATTTTAAGGAATCCAATGTGCTGATTCTTTGTGTATCCAAAAGCCGCTTGTTCAATTTTTGCGATACAGCCATAGCACTCAATCCCAGTTCATCAGAAATGTTTTACTTAATTAATCTTGGATCTTCATCAATTTCGGTTTGCACCAGAATGTACATTATCAGTTAAAGATTTTAGGCGAGATTTGTTTACTTTAGAATCTCCAAAACCGTTTCGAAACACTCGTTCTATATAGGATTTGGAAATTGTTAAATATTTCTACAGTCTTAAAGTGATGTCAAAATCCAAAAACAAAATGCAAACAGAATTTTTTGTTGCGATGACGCTTAGTGTATCAAAACAGAAGTATGCTGATCAAAATTCTATATTTTCTGAACCAGTTAAGATATTAAAATAAAATTTTACTAAAACTTTGTTTTTGAGATGGCCTTTCTTTTGAATCATATTTGAGCCTAAACGGCCTACCGAAACCCGTCCAAATTTTGCTCCGAAAATGTTTTATTTTCACATTTTCTTAGTTTTCTGATTCAGAAAATATGGAATCTTGATCGGCTAATTTCTGTTTTGGTACACTGTGTGGCGGTGGAACTTGCGCTGGGATCTTCAAATAAAATATGACAATCCTACGGAAATCATTTTTGGGATGCGTTAAAAATTTTTTTGCCGTTGAGAAGTAAGCGACCTTTGGTAGTTTGACAAAAATGCATTAGTTGAAATATTTAATGATATAGAAAATAGAGTTCCAATTTCAGTATAAATTTGAAATGCTATGAATTCCTTTTAGTATCGATCTAGATGACATCTAGTTATATAGTGATTCTTGAAATTTAAACAGCTATAATTTTAACGACAGTATCAGCTTTTTCCTTACTATCAGTTCTATAATCTGCAATGTATATTACATCTACCTGAACTTTTTGATACAAATATACTAATTTCTGATTATTTCTGTTACATAAATTTTTAAAAAAATCTTTAAACGAATATTTGAATTCTTAAAACAATAAATTCAAATGAAATTAAAGACTTAATTTCGCTTTATTAAGTAATCAATTTAATTTAACCAATTTAATGCCTTACTTTCGAAAAGCACTCACGCGTCAATATTTACACATGTTAATGCAATCAGCATCTGTACATGTTATAAACTATATATAAAAATATATGAAAGTATACAAATATATCTAAAATTCTGTAAGGAGTTCAATAATTTCTATGGAAAACAAAAGTTAACCATGAAACGCGTAAGATTGTGGCCTTGAGATGTCAAACTCAATCCTTCCAAGATTTTGTATTTTCACAAAATTTTTATTGATTCCTTTTCTTTACGCACATTTCTTTGGATTTTATTTTATTTTTTTTGTTTTTTATAATATAAGGATACTAAAATTGTTAAAAGAAAATAAAAATAATAATAAAAATAAAAATAAAAATTTTGAAGGAAAGCATTCGTTTTATTTTGGCTTCTAGGGTTTACGTATGTCTTTCGGTTTTAAATTTTATGAGTTTGAATTAATTCCCATCAATGTTTCACGCACATATAATATATCATCTGGCCGGAATAAGCGCTTGTCAGAGACTGATTGATTAAATTCGTATATGTGATGGTCGTACACATAATCACTTTAATTATTTTAATAACGAGTATGTAAATATCGATGTGGTTTGTGTACTTCACAAAGTGCTGTTCGCAGTTTTTCCATTAAATTTTTAATTAAATTTCCTTAAAAGTGAAAAATTGAGCAAATGGTTTCATTCTTTTTTATTCAGGTGATAAATTATTTTTGTTATTGAAACTTACATTGTGAAGTATGTCGTTCTTCAGATAAATTAAAAATTATTATTCGTGTAGCAAATAATATTTTAAGTGACATGTATATATTATAAAACCAAAAACCTTATAGAATTTTATTCATTATAAAGAAATTTACTATGAAACGAAAGAATAATACAATTATTTATTAAAAAAATATGTGCCTAATATACATGACAATATACATTCCATTAATAAATCTGGGGTAATTTTTTCAACCGAGGTTTACTTTTAGTATAATTTTCCTTTGCGATTGGTAATTCGCAAGCGAAATGTATAAGGCGGGTAGTTTGGAGTAGCGGCCTTATTTCCAAAAAGCCCACTTGAGCTCAAATAATGACCCATTATGGTACCACAGGAATAGTATCGATATATACCTAGATTGAACTCAGAATATAACCAACGCCGAAAAAGGTGACGACTTCCACATTAGGTTAAGGAAGTCCAACCTGCCAGTTCTATAAACTTGGCTAGGTTCTTAATATTACAAGATGACAGCTCGTCCAAGTCGGTGAGAAAAGGGACCTGGACTTAGTTAGAGTAGCAAGAATACCCTGAAATTAAAAACTGTTTTATATGACTTAACAGAAATAGTGTTATTTGATTCGACGTATGTATTTCTGAAAAATATAAATGCCTATTAGTATGCAAATTAGAAAATTACTGGATTAGTTTAAAAACATTCGATTGGGTCACAAAATTTGACAGATCGAGAGTAAATCTAGATTGAATCCAGATTTACCCATTGAAAGCGCTTATAATTAAGGTAAGGACTGACAATGGTTTTACATATACTTTTTTTATGTTATAATGTAATTTGTAGAAGCAAAAGGTATCATGTAACGAAATTAAGGTTATATCATAAGTTTTATAATAACCTATAATCGTATATTCGTATATTAGTTACTGTTAAGAAATTTACTATAGTAAATTTCTTTACATTAATATACATTAGTGATATTATATTTAAAATATATTCTAGTTTATAAACTTATTTTTCTGAGCCTAGTACCATACAAATCAGTTAGGATGGGCCTTTTTAGAATCATAAGAGTAGTTCCTAGTTGTTCATAATTGACGATAGTGTGTTTCTTATGATCTTGATGATATTCATATTAAATTATGATTTTAGTCCATATCATTGTCTGAATTTTTTTCCGGTTTTATTGCTATCTACCTACTTACACTTGTTTAGTTATTAATTATTATGTTAATTATTATTATTATTAGACACGATTTTATTAAATATGAAATTCAAAATATAAAAGGTATTTTGTTTACTGGTGTGATTTTTATATGTATATAATCCTATATTATATAATATATGCATAATCCTATAGAGCAACCATTTGAGTGAGAAATAATAAATCTAAAATTCTAACATTAATTTGTGGAGTGCCCAGCATGAATACCTACTGAACATTTATATTCCTATATATATATTTTCAGTTTAAATTTTTTTTTATTTGTGTTAATTATTTAATATTTGGGAAGACGAAATAAATTGTGGAATTTTCTTCAATCAAAGCAAATAATTAATTATAAAATACAACTATTATGGTTCAATTTCACATGTATTACAAATACTTCTGGAGCATAAAATCAGACCATTTTATTTGTAGCTTTATGGGCTTCAAAAAATGTATAACAATTTTGTTGCTTACAGTACATTACAATAGACGAAATAATAATTGGTCGTTTATTCACTCAGGTAAAAAGAAACCATATTAAACAAATAAATTTACACATTTCATATCGTCTTCATAATAATTATAATGTAATTTGAATAAACCACATGAGAATTGAAAAACTAAATTTTCTATCAGTAATAAGTAGAACAATATGAAATAGACAGATAGCAATGTATTTGAAAGCTAATTCTGCAAGAGAAGTGTCTTTTCTCAGCAAAACAAATATATTCCGTAGAATAGTTTTTGTAAGAACACATTTGTTGCGAAATAATTGCAGAAATGTGCTTTGGTTTAGAATTGATAGGAAGACGTCGGTAAAATTGTGTGCTGATCCAAAGTACACAATTAAAACAGTAAAATACGGTGGTGGCAACATCATGTAATGGGGTTGTTTTTTCTTATCAGGTGTTGGTCCAATATACTAAATAAAAGATAGGACGTGCGCAACGGACTATGTCCATATATTAAATAATAAAATGTTACCACACTCAAAAGAATAATTTGGTTGATTAATTCAGTATTTAACTAAATCTCAGGTCAAAATATTCTTACTCGATGCATCATGTTGGTTCAACCTCACCACATATTGATTTTCATATCTTCTTTACCACATGAGCTAAAATTTCTCAAGTGATCGGGCTAATGTAAAGAGAATATGTTTAGAGCTTTGTTTTTAAGTGAAAGTTTACGCAGGATAACGACCCTAAATACTCCTCGCTCGAATAGCAAAGACCTGGCTCAGGGACAAAAATATCGCCTTATTTGTATGGTCTTTACAGTTGTCGGACTTAAATATAATAGAGCGTCTTTAGAAAATTCTTTAAAAGTAAATTTCCAACTATAAGACCGAAAATATAATAAGTGTAAATCGAATGGCATCGATTCATCGATTTGCGCAAATCTAGTGGATTTTCTGGGTCATCAGTGCGCCAAAGTTATATAAAATAATGGTGCCACAACTAAAAATAGTTTTAATTACACATAACATTTAAAATAAGCAGGTTTTTAAAAATAAATAAATTTTTGTTAATTTAAAATTTTTTGTTTCTATTTCTGAAAGCGAAGTAGGTTAACAAGCAAACATTAGTTAGTTCAAATGATAACATTAATGAAAATGCAGTGCTTTTTTGATATCTCATAAAAAAATGACGCGAATATAAAGGAAACTAATCGAAAAATTGCAATAGTTAAGTTGAGTTTTGTAAGAACAGTCTTTACTTCAGAAATCACTTTTTTTTTTGGAGATCAATTTCTAATCCTGATCCATGTTGCATGCTGCAGAAAATATTCTAAACCTGACGCCTACTATAGTCGCCATCATTGTTGAATTGATGGTCCTGTTACTTTGCTATAAATGTTTTATTAACAAATTAACGTATTGTGTTTATATTAGAACGAAATCATAAACCAGCTGTAGAATAATTGAATTAATTAATTATATATTTTTTATTTAATTGTTAAATTTGAATACTATTCTGTTTGTATAAATATAAATATAGATAAAATGAATAACACAAAAAAGTTATTGGTGAGCATCTTATATTACATTTGAATTTATAGAAAAGTATAATTTTTTTTAGACTTGATCATCATTATAGATCATTTTTTAAGCATTCATGTCAAAAGAATACACATATACCTTCTATCCGTGCATTTAGCTATTTTTACTATGGAAAATTCTTGTTGTATGCGATTTTCTGACCAAACACGGCACCACTGTCATCGGTCAGGCACCATATTCGCCCCTTCGTGGTAAGCGTTTTGAATCGATTGAATCGGTAGAAGAGAATTCGCTGAAGGAACTAAAAGCCATACCTTCACGGGCCTACGAAAAGTGTATGGAAGATTGGGTTAAGTGTTGGCATATGTGTATCGTTTCAAAAGGAGCATATTCAGAAGGAGATAAAATAAATTTGAAATAAAATTTAAATTTGTGTGTTTTATTTACAAAATCCGAGTAATTTTTGAGCAGAAGGTAGTAGCAGTAATTAACAATTTTATATAACTAAACATTGTTGAAGGTATAAATAAATTTGTTCAAGGCTAGAACACAGTTATTGCATTATAACTACTTCCTCAAAAATCTTTATTATGGTATTATACAGAACAAATTATAATATAAAATATATGCAATGATCACAAATTTTTCATATGTCGAAATACTTTAATTAAAGTGTTAATTAATAAGGAAAAACTGAATTTAAACAAAATTGTTATTAATATTTTTTAATTTTATTTTATTTAAATTAAATTTTAATGGTTTAGCCTATTATTTTTAATTAATTAAATTTTGAATACATTTTTAATAAACAAACTATAGGTATATTGATGGATTTCCTGTTCCTCAGGTTCAATGAAATAATATTATGACTGCTGTATATTGGCAAATGTTAGGAAAATTTATTGTTTCGTAAACTAAAACATCCTAAATTATACAGGAAATTAAAAATTTGTTGTTTTAAGTTCGATGTTTTTGTTTAATTTGTATAAAGTATAAAATAATCAAAAAATTATTTTTATTTTATTTTACATTTTTTTTGCAATTTTTATTAATATTTTTGTTTGTTTGTCTTGCTTGCTTTGTTAGCACCAAAACAAACAAATTCGCTTTGCTCATTGATTGAGTCAAAACATTTGCATACTTTAAAGTTGAGTGTAACATTGTTCAGATGCTTGCCTTCAACAGGATATTAAATTTTTAATTCCCCAACTTATTAATTTTTATGAATATGTAAAATAAATGAAAAATATTTTAAATATATGTTTGTGTTTGGTTAGGAGGGGGAGACTTCGCAAATATGCCACTTGATTTAACTTAGACAAAAGCTGACAGAATGTCAACAGGATACTGCAATTATTATACCGTTCCAGGCTAATAAAGGAACAAAGTAAGGGTGCAAAAACTCCAGTTGAGATTGTTTTTATAAAAGAATCTTTTCTTTGCAATTCTTTTAATAATAAAATGGAAGGTGCATACCTTTGAATATAATACTTCCTGCTGTCTCAGATGAAACCATGCTTTTTACTTTATTTCGTCTCAATTATTACTGACAATTATTTGTGAAAATGCAAACAATAAGCTATTAAAATAAAATTTAATGCTTATTTTGCATATTTATTAAAACAAATAATTAATTTTTTTAAATTTATTTTTCACTTTATTAAGCGAGTTTGTGTTCTGCTAGGTATATCTATGAATACAAATTAATAAAAAATAATACATAAAAATTTATTTTCATTAAAACAATAAGCAAAACTTTAATAAACTATAATTAAAATTTTCTTCTACAAAAGGACATTGAGTAAATTCCCAGAGCAAGTTGAATTTACTTTGAAATCTATGGGTTTATGATAAAGTTCGACATTTTTACTTTGGAACTATGAGATAGTGTATCTACTTCCCTTCAATTATTTCTCCTTATTGTCTTGTTGCAATAATTAATTAATAATAGTTCTTTAATTCACTTCCAATTTCTTCTCACTAGATTTAATTGGTTTCTTACGATATCAGACCTTAACGTGAGCAGATTTTCTATTGTTTAACTCTGCGATCTGATAACTATTCACAATATCGAAGGACTTGAGGGCTCTATGCATAGTTTATTTTAAAATTCCTTAAAGTTTTTTATAACAGTCCCTCAGACTGAGTTCAGGTGCTATGTAATAAAGGATGAAAAAATCGTTATGTGGTTATGTAGTAATGAGATTGCTCTTATTCCTTTCCAATACAAAAACAAATCATAGAAATGCTTGTCTGTGAAGCCTAAGAACTCAAGTTGGGTATAATATACATTACATACGTCAGTACAAAAGTGAGATTATTATTATCACCAGAGTTCTAGATTATATTAAACATTATATCTAATTTTCATTATTCTTTATGTTTTATTAAATTTTAGGAATCCTTTCTAATTAAGTTTTAAATATTCCTGTAAACTTTAAACTGCTTGCAATGAAGTTCTTTTCTTATAGTCTGAGTTTAATAAAGCATTGAACTCATATTTTTTTTTGAAAAATGCAAACAAACAGTAGTAGAATACTTAGTATTTATGTTAGTATGGAAACAATAATTTAAATAATATAAATGCATATTTTCTTATATACTTAAATGATATAACAACAGGAAGCCATAAAGCAGTTTTTAGAAACAAAAATTTGAAGTGATGTACTCTCAGTATCTGCAAACTTGTCAGTAAGTAAACACAATCAGTGTGTGTACCTACACTCCATATATTTAAAATAAAATCCCGATATATGATATATGCATACACCAAATCGTGTTCAATTGAAATTTATTATGCCTCTACTCTAACCGATACCCACACAATTTTGTTCCAGTTATGGATTGCTTCACACCGAAGGCCCACAAACATAACTCAGCACATATGGTGCCAGAAAGTATTTCGATTAAAATTCCTTAAAGACAACCAAGAATAAAAAGCAAAGTGCTAAAAAATGATAATAAATCAATTATTTTTGATTTTTGTTTCATATATTTGGCATCCTTGTATCCTTCTTTGTATCTTTTTTTCTGTTTTATCGGTATTGAAGCAGCCACTGTAATGGGGCGTTAAACGAATTTGGTGTTGGATTATCGCAATACGTCAATCTGTTTTCCATTTCTGTGAATCGCTGTAATGAAGTAATAATATTGCTTTTATCTTTGTTGTTATTCCAAATAAATTTTTTTCGATATTTTATATTTCAGCGTATATTTGCATATTTTGGTAATCTTCTTGATATCCTTTTTGGTGCTGTTGTTATTGTGAGAAACATCATTACTCAAAGGAAGACTTTGATTAATATTAAATTAAGCAATGTAACCAAATTTAATACTGTATTAAATTTATATCGATAAATATGTATTAAAAATATAATTTATTAAATTAACAGAAAATGGTTCCAAATATAGTAATAAATATGGAAAAATAAGTTATTTCCTTAATAAACAGCTAAATTAAGTAAATTAATAAACCTAATCCATAAGTTGGCAATAGTTCAAATAGCAAATATTATTAAAATTATAGTGAAATAATCCAGAGTTCCGGAAAACAAATTTGAAAGCTTTGATTGATCGAAATTGTAAGAACTCAAAACAGCAGACACTGCAGATGACGTCACTTCGGATCAAATAATCCGATTATTATTTTTTCTAACTGATTATGAGAACGCCATTCGTTCTATTATGCCTTCATATTGGATGTTGAGTGACCAAATTAGACCACAAACTAGGCAGATGGCAATTTAAAACAGTATTCGTATTTTACTCTTATTACTATTTAGACTTTTGTTGTAGACATTAAACTTATTATCCTTTAGTCATCTTATATATTGTCTTTCGTATACATGTACTTATAACTGTTATAGTTATATTGTGATAACTTTTAACATTTGTGATAAATAAAATCTTTATTTACAATACTGCAATACGGTTCTCACAATATTCCAAAACTGCAAATAACTCAAGCGGTTCGTTGCAATAATAAATGTAATGTTTCGAAGCTGAGTTTTAAAAATATATTTTTTTGGCGAAATTCGACTTCATTCATTAAATTAATTTTCTTCAAGAACAATATAATTATACTAACGCTTCTCTGACATTGCGATATCTCTCTAAAAATATTTTAACTATAGCTAACTTCTTTATTAGACAAATATCTCTAGAAAATTTTTTCAAGTTCTACGACTAACAGGTAGTAGTTACTAGGGGTTAAATTAGGCGAGTACAGTGGATGCGAAAGCATTTAATGTGTATTTTATTATTTTGACTATTATAACCAATTATCTGTTAGGCGGTGCATTGTCTTAATAAAGCAGCACATTTTTATTTTATTATGGAATTTTTGTTCTTCTTTGAGGTAGTCGACGCTATACTGTCCTGTCTACTAACTGCCGTTTTGAGTCGGGAGTACAATCAATGCCAAAAATCCATTTTACTTTAAAAAACTGTTGTTTTCGGTAAACAGTGAGCAAACGTCATGTTGTGCGAATGGAAGAAATTCTTCCGAATAGAATGGTATTTGATTCGATACTCACAGGTGAAAAACGGTGGAGGAGGACCGCATCTTCCATGAAAGGACGTATATGTATTATTAACGTGATTTCCTGCCATGTAGGTACATTGCGCCGATCACCACCCCACTTCTTACACTTCCAGCACACTTCTTACAACAAATGCCGCATTGGCATCGGGATTTTAGTCGCCTCTTACGACAATACCTTACCGCGGGAATATTCTAATCCCTTCACCGCAGGAAGCTCAATGAAAGGACCAGGTGATCAATGATTTTGGAGGGGGCGCGGTACTACCAACTGGCGACAGTAAGCTAATGATTAGGTTGGCTGCCGGAGTCTACCCGCAGCGGACAACTTACGTTTATGAAGGCCAACTAAGTAAATAAGTAAGTAAATGCTGCATTTATTCAATTTTGCAGTTTTTTCATAGACAAATTTGCCCATCAAATAAACTTCAATGGTCCTTTAATACGCTTGAAATGTTAGCCCTGTAACTGTAACTTTAATTTATGGTTTTTCAAACCAATTTTGTAAACTTTTTGATGTTTTTCAGTGTTTTCATCACATTCGAACGACCAGATCATGGTGCGTGCCCAGACCGGGTCCAATCGCAAATCACTTTGTAAATTGGAGAGCAGTGGAAACAAATACATACGTTCATATGTTTGTAAAAAAAAAAATTTAGGTGATTATGTTAAATTTAGTTTTATCAATCCATTCATTTTAATTCTTTTACTTCGGATAACATAAAAATAAAATAATGCAATTTAACGGAAATAGATCCAAGGAAAATTAGCGTAATTGTGGTAGAATAGAAATATGTTGAGGGCTGCAGAATTATTATGCTTGGGCCGCATGCAGCCTGAGGGTGCGTCGACTAGAGCACCCTTGTCTGAAGTATGGAATACAACGTTTAACAGTTGTTTCCGATCGAATAGAATTCAAATAGTATTTATAAAGCCAAACAAAGCATTGAGTGAATAGTTTTTTTCTAACAAAAAGCAATTACTTTCAAAAACATATTTTTTTCGATAGGAACGCCAACTGTATGTCGCTATCAGTTGATGTAGTATTATCAAATAATTTGCTGAAATTCTCAATTTATTGAATTAATATCAATTAATGTTAATACTTGTTAAGTTTTCAGGTTTTTTCTTTTTAGTTATTTTTGTTACCTTTTTTGTGTCTAGCCGCCAATGTGATCAAATGAAGATCATCATATTTTTTTTTTTTTTAAACTTTGTTTTTTTATTTTGTGTCCTATAATATATCCAAAGTGGCTAAAGATCTGTAGATGGAAAAAAGACTTAAATAAGTGCGAAAGAAATGGCTGTCAGCTTTTTTATTTGAAACAAAGTGAACAATTATAGTATTTTTGAACAACCCTGTTTTAAAAATCAATGTAGTAATTGGCCATAGGCTTGAAGATTTATTTCACTAACAATTCCACTAACATATAAGGTGACAAATAAAAAATTAGAATTTAATTCTAAAAAATACAAAAGCCTAATTTATTTTTAAATTTTTATTAAAATAAGTTAAAATAATAAATTCTTTAAAAATCATTTAAGTACAATTTGAAAGCATTTACCGAACACAATGGGGGAATAAGGAAACGGAATTGTTTTCAAACACTTCAAGGACCTCGAGTGAGAATATGTTTGCCTAGCAACGAATGGGAGCGCACGTTTCGAATTTAGTATTTCACTGTTGACATTCATGACATTTCTAAATACGAAATTGTCAAATAACATAAAATCAAATCAAAATTAATTTTAAAGTTTAAATTGCCGCTTTAATAGAATGAAATTCGCTAAATTGACATTCGCTTACGCATTCGCCTGCAATGTAGGCAATTATTGTAACAATAACGACAGCAACGCCACCGTCAACCATCAACCGAACAATGAGATTCGAACGGCAACTGTAAAAATAGCAGCAACGGCAACTAGAATAGCAGCCTAACAAAAATAAGTGAGGAGCTGGGTGGCTGAAAGGGGACAGGATCTCACGACATTGGCAAATCCTTGAGTATACAAATAATTTAGCAGCAGATTCAAATACTTTTGATGCGGGTAATGTTGAAATCTGCTTCGCGGTTATTTTAAATATGGAACAATAAAATTGACTTTACATTTTAATTGTTTACTTAATGGTTGGTACTTATGCGGCTGCTTTCTTGTTATTGTTTCCAGAAATTAGTTCAGTTGGAAACCCTTTCTGATTTTTTGTTGTATTATTTATCAAACTAGCAGAAATAGCTCTGTGCTATACTTGGAATAACAATGGCAGTTACTTTTAATTTAGTGCCTGTACCATATACTAAATAGATATCACTGAAATAAAAAAATTAATAATAACTAGTTAATAAATTAATTATTAAAAGTTTTCTATTTTCGTTAAAAAAATTAAAAAAATTTTCATTGTAAAACAAAACTGTAGTTCAACAAATAAAACTTTTGATTCCTTTAAGAAGATGAGATCATGCAGCTGTTAATAATTTTAGTCATATAAAAACGAAGAATTTTAGATTTTTTTGTTTTGAATTTCTTTGTTGGCATTATTAATAAAAATGTATTATCTTCCGCTTTTTTTCCAGGAGAAATGTTTATTACGTATAACACTATATAACACATCGACTAATAAATGCACAGAATAACTAATAAAACTTTTTGGAAAAATTCGCCTTCATTTATCAACGTGATCTCCTTCAAGAGTAATATAATCATTCCAGCGCTTTTCTAACATTTCGATATATCTCTTGTATAATGATTCTCCTTTGATCTTACAATATGTCTCAGCGTCGTCAATGATTTTTTCATCTGAACTAAATCTCCTTACCTAAAACATTATTTTGGTGTCTTGCGAACAGCCGCAAATCACTTAAGGCCAAATTTGGTAAATATGGTAGATGAGAAAGGAATTTGAAGTATAATTCATCAAATTTTGCATTGCAGTCTTGGCGAAGCAGCTTATGTATCTTTTCCATATGGTGTTAATGTTTTTACGATTATCTCCTTCAAACACAACAGTTAGGTCATGTAGCTATCGTTACTGATAGTTTGGTCTTTTTCAAAGTAGTTGTCGAAGAACAAAATTTCATGTGCATTCCAAAATACGTACGCCATAACCTTGACACCTGTCTGTTGCGTTATTGAGCGCTTTAGGCATGATGCACTGATATTCAGTCAGCTGACTGCCGATTCGACTCTGGAGTAATTCGTCTATTGTTAAATATTTACACAAAAATACATTTTTTTTACTCGCTTTAACAGCTTTAAACAGCTTTTAGAATCATTGATGCTTTGCGGTTCTTGGTCAACTATCAATAAACGCAACCTCCAAAAGAGTTTTTTCATAGACAAATATTCATTCTAATTGTTAATTAATTTCTATTCCAACTACAAATATTTTTATTATTATTGTTACTCTTTATTTGCTGTCTTCTATTGTTGTCTCTTCTTCTTGCAAGAACTTATAATGCGTAAACCACGTTTTTGCTCTTTAGCTCCTTTTAGGGAGCGTATGCCTTTATATTATTTTAAGCCCAATTTCAAAAAAGTAAAGGCCATTAAAATAAGAATTACCTATTATACTGAAAATTTTGCATAATTAGTATAATTTAGTAATGTCAATATAAGTAGTTCTAAGATATGCATACTTATTGTTACCATCTATTAGAGAGGATTCTATAAAAAAATTCTGGGTATAATAATATTCTTTAACGACATGTCTATTCCAAATAGAAAAAGGAGTAATAGTTTAAAACTTTTCATATATAAAAATTTGACTTTTAATTATAAGTTTTTGGGCTGACCATACAGCTTGTTCAGATATTGTCAAATATTGACTATAAGTAGTTCTTAAAAAGATATAGTAGTGTTAGAAACTTGTCAGAAACTTAGTCTTATCTAATTTTAATCATGAACTCATGCATCAACACACAATGTATCATTATGGAACGAACGCATAAAACACAGCTATATAAATAAACCTTAATCCTTTAAGTCAAAAAAAAGAAACTCTTGAATGGATGCATTGAATATAGAAATTGAAGTTTGCCTATAAATTTGATCCCACAATATGTTACTAAAAAATGTAAAGAAAGAAATATTTAATAAGCCTTGTGGTTAAATTTTTTTTAAATTTGTTGATCACATAATAGAACATAAATTGTGTGGTAAATAATAAAGTGCTTTAAAATTTAAACAAAATACTTTACTAGAAATTTATAAAAATAAATATTTGATATTCACTGATATGTTCAAATTGTAATGTTTTCCATTTTAACGCAATTGAAAATCGGTTTTCTACTTTCAATTGTCAATCTGAGATACAAAAGTACTTTTATTTTTAGTTAAGGAATGCACTACTTATTGTTGTAGTATTTTGCTATATCAGTAAAAAGATTGTGGTATCGAAGACAAATACATTAGGCAACAATACTATACACTGAACATTGAAAGTTTATTACTCGGGATGCATTATACAAATATAAGAAAAAATAACAGAAATACAGAGCGATTCGATTTTTCTTTTGGCAAAACAAATAAGGAATGAGATACATTTTCATTATATGAAAATAGTTGCTGAATGTTTCCATTGAGAATGCATTTCGTGAATTGTTTTGAAGTGTAAATATTAAAAGCAAATATGCTAAAATGCATTGCATCAGTAAAAATGAAGCAATAACAAGGATATCTGCTATTTTAGATGATTGTTATTGATTTTGGAAATGAAAATTTACAAACTTACAAAATTACAATTTGTGTTTATGTATATGTTCTAAACCAATCACTACATAAATCCAACCATACATAAATATATACATATATATACAAATATTATATATTTACTAATAGAATAACTAAAACTATTTGCTTATAAATATTTAGTTAATAGAATTTTTAAATCAATGTAGACTATTGTAAATTAATTCTTTAATGATAATTGCTTTTTGTTTTCTAATTATTTAATTTTGGGTTGTCTTAATATATCAAATTTATTTAAGTATTTTTAATAAACTTTGTATTTATATATATGGAAAAAATTAATTTTTTATTAGTCTGTATATGTAATGACGAAAAAAATTTGGTTTATTATAATAACAGAAACTACAGATTATGATTAGAAAAAATCAAAATACTACATATTATAAGCCTTAGTTCGATTTTTAATAACTTTCTAAATACAAGAAATATGACTGAAATAAAAATGACGCCAAACAAAAACAAATCGTACGATATGCGTTAAACTTTAATAGAATGTGTATAATAGCGTTGCCAGCGTGAAAATAAAAAAAATTTACCGATTGGATAAGCGCGGGAATTCAAAAGGCCTCTCGTTCTTTTTTGATCAGAAGGTATATATTCCACATCACTTATGCTCTATCTCTCTTTCAATAAAGTAGCTTAATTTGAACGGTCGTGTTTTTACTTAACATGCACAGCGGATGTAGACCCTGCTCGTAACTTCATATAATAATATAATGAATTACTTATTTACTTATTTGGCCATAACAACTAGTAAGTGGGTTTCGGTCTGACGCAGTAGGTCACTCGAGGCACTGTTACGTGCTCGCTTTTTGTAGTTTCGTACTTCAAGTCCGGTTAGTGCTTTCTCAACTTGATCACTTTACCGGAGAGACGGTCTACTTTTACGGGTTCTTCCTCCAACTACTGCTTCAAAAACTTTTTTCTGTGGAGCCACTTCATTTATTCTTACGATGCGACCAAGTCTGCAAAGCCACTGGATTGTCAATTTATTATAATTTATACTGAATTAAATTAATGTCGTGATAAAATTCGTACAGCTTGTGGTTCATTCGTATGCGGTAGTCTTCACCAATTCGTAAAGGACAAAAGATCTTATGTAGAACTTTTCTTTCGAATATTTCTAGTGCCGCTTAATCATTCTAAGTTCATATTTGTGTGCCATATAGAAACACGCAGAGAATAAGCAACCTATAGAGTGTATGTTTTGTTTGTCGAGAGAGAGCTCTACATCCTAATTGCCTACTGAGCCCTTAGTAGCACCTATTATGGTAATTCATCGTCTAATTTCCAAGCTGATATCAATGTTGTTTGTTACGGCGCACAGTGTGACAAAACACAAAATTAGGCGGTCGGTAGAACCAGTAGAGATATTGATATGAAATATAGTTTTTGAGATGATCTTTCTTTTAAATCTAATTTGAGCCCAATTGGCCTACCGGAACCCCACGAAATTTTTGTCCAAACATGGGGCATTTAGCGTGGTCCCAAGATTACTTAAAAACTTATATTATTATTTAGATACCAAAATTTTTTTAAGGTTTTCCGCTCACTGTCACACCCACCCCCCATACAAAATTTTCATACTAAATCGTTTATTATTGTTAAAAAAATTTTTTACACTTATTGGACTATGTACCATATAGATGAAATACATGATGACGTACATTGCAACACAATTTGAATGGTACTGTAATGAATATATATATAAGTACTAAGGTATACGACAGTTGCCAATTGAATTTATTTCATACCTAATACATATAATATATGTAGGAAAGCATATAAGAAAACAACTTTTTTTTAAATTACTAATAGATGTCAATAATTTCTGAAAATTTCCACATATATTCAATTAATTAATAATTAAAATGGTTGAAAATAATTAAATATTATATGATATAAAAGTAAAATAATATAATTGAAATAAAATTTTATTCAACACAAATGAGTCTCTAAACCAATCAAGTTTAATAGTTATTTCCGGTTCTATTTCATTTTTGGTTAATGTGAAAAGTTTCTAATGGCGACCCATCACTTTCAAAATTTTTAATTCGATTTTACACTGGCACTATTAAATCGTTTGTGCTCACAAACGACCATGTCATTGACACTTAAACAGAAGACCCACAAATTGTTCCCGAAACCTTCGCCAATCTAAAATTACAACAAATATTCAAGGGAATTTATTGGCGACACAGTCCCAATTTGGTACGGTAGCACACTGTGATTGTATGCGATTGTGTGCAATTGAGCTGAATTGATGGTTTTACCATTAAACATTATCCTTATACAGATGCAGGGGGATACACATTAACATTAGAGTATTGCTGTGCCAGTATCATTAGCGTCAAATAAGTTTTGGTTGCAATTAATTTCTAGTATATAAAATTTAGCAGCTAACATAAGATATTAAAGATACCCAGTGGGAAAAAAGAGTAACAATTTTTGGTCTTAAAACTTCAAAAAATCTAAATTTGATATTAGTAAAAATAATAATAATCAGTTTCTTGAAACCACAAAAATGTTATTTTAATGGAATTTGAATTACTAAAAGTATAATTAATTATTAAGTTATATTCACTAATTATGTGATATTTCAACCAGTCGTTATAACTTTATTTCTCCGAGTAGTTTTCTTTCCGTTTGTCTCTAACATATTTATTCAACATATTGTATGTGTAGCGACGAAGTATTCCCAAAATTAAACATAGCTCCTGTTATTACTGGGTAAATATTTTATGTGCCACACATCTATTTAATTTGTGTGGATGTGTGTTTTATGGGAAGCACACACACATCTCTTTGATGTACAAATACATGAACTTGTGTGGATATTTGCACATATCGTAAAAGTTAACCGAATTGTTTACGGCACTTGTTTTAACACATTTGGGAATTGAGTTGCTTGTGCGCGGATATTGTTTTGAGATAAGCGTCGTAAAATTGTTTGGAAATTGTTTGATTCTTGTCCCCACTCAACAGAAACGTTAAGTGCATTTTAGTACTTCAGCACTTCGAACATAAAATCAGCAAACATTTTAGTTTAAATGATTTAATTTCGGAACCATAATTATGATCCAAGCGATAGATGGCACTTAGCTCGATTTTATGTTTATGCATGAACATGGATTCTGTGCATATGGCAAATAATTACCCAGTGGTTTGTTATGAATGAATGTATTTCATCAAGAAAACTTTTATAAGATACTAAATACAATAAAATAGTTGGAGAACTAAAAAAAAAATTAGACTTCGCAAATTACTTCATTGAAGTAATTTGAACCTTGGTCAAATTTTATGCCACAGGAGTGAATTACAAAATTATACCTATATAACACAAAACTATTATTTTTATAGAGATTTATATTTCTTTAATTGGGGGAAATTATAAAGACATAGATCACAATTTTTATTTTAATATTGTTTATTATTATTATGTTTTAGAATTATTGTAAAGTATTTTATAACATTTTGTAGAAGTATTTGAAGTAAATAAATCAAAAAAATGCGAAAAAAAATAATAATGAAAAATAATGGAAAAAATGCAAATATGTTTAAATAATAATAATGGATTGTGAAATCTGTTTGCCTTCATTTGGCACATGTTTATATATATGGTAATTACATATCTATAGTGTTATTTTTAACACTCTTATACCGTTTTCGATTGGTAAATCTGGCATTTAACTTTTCATTCAAGATTCATTTTCAGTGTTATTTTCATTTTCGATTGGTAAAATTCGAGTGAAATATGTAACACTGTTTCATTTATAATACTCTAGAGATTTGTTCAGAGTAGCAAGATTACCAGCTTACCAGATTACCAGTAAAAAGAATTAACAGCTCTTTTATATAACTTAATAGGTGAAGTGTGATTTGATTCGACATATGCATTTATGAAAAATATATATGACTACTAACAAAACTACAATTATGTTAGAGTGGTTTAAAAATTTTGATTGACAAATCGAGAAAATCTAGATTGAATCCAGATTTACCGATTGAAAATGCCATTAATATTTAGTTATAGACTTTTGAAGATAATATTTACAATTCAGTTATGTTAATAATTTATTAGGGATCGTTATTAAAGTTAAAAATATTTTATAAAATATTTTAAGGGTACTCCATATAAGACATAATAGTTCTTTATCTTTCTGAGGTTGACACGCACATATAGGTTTTATATTTTTATTGAAAAATATTTTGTATTTCTTTAACACACTATCTTTTGAAAATAAGTCAAACTCATTATATTAATAATTATATGTTTTTTAATATAAAAATATATTATATAAGGTTGTTATTATAAAAATAGCTCAAACTCAACAAAACGATAGATCGAAAAATATAAAGAATATTTCTCAGAATTCTCAGATTACTTGAACGCCGATAGAAAAATCCCAGTCGATAAAATGGATATTGGGTTAAGATCTTTCGGTAAAATATTTTAACGAATTGCAAAATATAATCTACGTTATCTCATTTTATAGTACCGTTTTTGTATATCAAAACGGCAAAACTTGTGTTAAGCAATAGTCATAAAGTAGCAAAAATGTAGATATATTAGATTTGCTTTAACCATCATGGACGTTTTGAATCCACAATCCATACAACACGCCCTATTTAGTCACCGTGACGTTTCAAATTTGCAACCGGACTTCTATATAGTTATGACATATCTATTAGTAGCTTTAAGGTGGTATTACACATGAAGCTTGGTTATTGACTTGGTGCGTTGAAATTCGAAACTTGTGCCAAGTCTCATGTGTAATAATCATAGCAATATTTGCAGCTATGACAAACGGTGCAATGAAAATCAAAATATTTTGAATTTTCGTCAGAACTGCTCGTTTTTTTGGTATATAAGCGGATTTTTCTCGGCTTCCATGCAAATTTAATTGTTATATTTTACACATAATGCAAAATTCAATATTTAGCCAAAAATTTAATTGAAAGCTCAATCAAATGTATATTATTTACGTTAACATTCAGAAACTAGCATAATAACTTTAAATAATTTAAAAAATAGTTCAGCCAATGCGGCTATAAATGTTCGTTGCCTTATAAAGATTTGTATAGATATAGTTTATAGATATATTAATGTAGTTACTCTCATAATATATACAATACACACAATGACTACATATAACTTTTTATTATTTTTATTTCCTACTTATTTGTCATTCACCTCAACTGGTAGCCCCACATATCGCATAAGTCTAAGATTACATATCCGGAACTTATACTTTCCTTTTATTTAAATCGAATTTTGAAAAGTACTCGCATTCATGTTCGTGTACCATAAACAAATCAAAGAATTTAAAAGAACGAGGTGTTTCAATTATTTGCACGAATATTTGCATGAAAATGCAAAAAAAATTATAAACTTTTTCTTTCTCGAAGAGGATATAAAAATATTTAAAGCCTCCCCCTGGAAAAAAGGGAAGAAAATGTTTGCTGTGTAAAAATGTATGGCAATTTAAGCAGTGGGCACTACCTAGCGTGAGTGTAATTCATTTCAATTCCGCTAAAGTGGAAAACACTAAAGAATTTGCCAGACCAATTTAATTTATTACCAAAATAACGACAAGTAGCACGATTTGGCCAAAACACTAGTTGTGGTCGTAGCTGGGGTGTTGTTGTAAGTTTTAATTGCTTTGGACATTTAAAGTTTAATAACTTTTTTTATTGCCAACATGGATCAAGAATTCACAGAAAATAGAGCAGAAGTCGTTAACCTGCACTGTAAAGTTCGAAGTTGACTCCAAGCGTCCCGTGCGCAAATGCTTGCTCTGGCTACTTGGATTTGATTGCAGTTTTGATGAATCAACTAACCACAAAAGCCTGGTAAATTTTATTAAGGGCAGAGTATTAATGATTACAAGGAGCACCAATAAACTTTCATACATCTGGCTTTAATATTTTCGATTATAATTATATTGAAGAAGGTGGGGTAAAACTTGTACTTGTATGTCATAGGTTTTGAAAAAGTGGAAGTACTGATACTTCCACATATCTAAGCAGTCTATTAAAAATAGTAAGATAATGACTTTGTCGAAATTATTGAAGTTTAATTAGGATACTCTTATGAGAAGCTTATGAGAAGCTTAAAAATAAAAATTAGTTTTATATTATTGATTGGGATATATGAGTACTTAAAAATGGCTTTAAGTGAGTACATATGATGTGTAAATACTATTTTAGATTTTATTAGTTTACTTGAAATGAACTCATCTTTATTACAAGAACCAGTGTATGGTATTTATAGCTTTTTTCATAGCAATTAAAATGTTTGGTCACTAGTCATGAGCTCAACAACAAAATTTAATATTGATGTGTAGAAAAAAAATGTCTGGCATCTGAAACATTTCTATCTTTTTTTTCTTGAGTCGGTTTTTTCTCTTTTATTAAAGTTTATGCTATCTTAACAAAATATTGGTAAAATAGTAATTGACCTTAACACCAGAATCTTATTCGTGCTTACTGTCATTTAAGCAGAGATTTTTGCAATACAAAATTGCACCCAGTACTATCTTTGGAAAGAGATTAAAGTCGTCAATATTTATACTAGCACAAACAGCCATTGTAGAATTAAGTGGAATCAGTTTACAAACAACCACGTAAGATCTCGTCTCCCACACATTTCAGTGTACAGAAGCTATATGATGAACTTTGTTAATCTAACAAATTATCTCAACAGGATTAATGAAAAAAGGCTGTACTATTAGGATGACCTTTTATGCAACTGCTATGGTACAGATCGAGTTAATATATTATATTTAGATACAAACGAACTGAGAAGATCCTGTTCAGTAAACCAAAATGGAGGTTTATTCGGGCTACATAATAGGATTCAACAATTTTTAATACCATCGAGTTAATCGATTCGCAACCTTTGATTCTCTCTAAATAAGATTGTGCTGTCCGAGATATTAGAATATTGGTTCTAACTTAAGCCTTTTTAAAATAATTGGACTAATCAAGAAAAGCGTCACTATTAATGCAACATTTCTTTTTACTATTAGAGGAAAATGAGACCAGAATAGAGGTTAGTGCATGTTACCAGACTACTTTTGATAGTGTTTCAAAAAGTAAAGTCTTAGTGGAGGGGTGTGATTCAGGAGCTCGTATTACTTGTATCTGCTCGACTCTGATTTAGCCCACAGGATATATAGTAAGGTGAGTGTTGCGTCCCTGTTTGAACATTTCAGCATTCTGACTCTCATTTGTATGGGAGTAAGCATTTTGGTCGTCGAGAGACAGTTGCAGTATAAAAGAGAGGTAATTGTAGTTTATTTATCTGTTTCTATCCAAAATCTCATTTTTATAAGAGATAGCAATAGATATATATTTATGTTAAAGGTGTCTGTCTTTGGTGAATTATTAGTTGAGTATTTGCTTTAGCGTCAGTATCCTGTCTAACATATATTTATTTAAAACTGAAAATTTTTCCAAACGCTCTATAAAAATAAGTTTATAAGTTTAATAATTTGTGAAATTCCTTCTATGGAAAAATGAACTCTTTGATAATTCCAAATATTAATTGAAGCTTATTAGTAATATGATTGCAATTATTAATCCAATTTTGCAATAATTCTTCCACGTACAATAAGAAAATCAGTGAACTTGCAACAAGTGTTCTTCTGTTTACAACAGTCATGACTTATTCTATTAAGTAAGAATCCTTAGATGAACTTATTTTATGTGAAAAATTCGAGAATGTGGAATTATTTACATGCAAAAATTTACATATGAGCAAATTGAAAGGAACAGAAAGGAAAATGTAAAGATAAAAGAAATTATAGTACAGATACATTTTACTTACTGTTGCACAAAGTTATATATACAGGGTGCCTTTATTACAAATCCAGTGATAAGTTATATTTCAATTGATTTTCGTATGTGTGAGTGTCTTTTATGATCTATGATCAAAAGTTAACTTTTTTGTTAGACATTCAGATAATTTGTCGGAATCATAATGAAGCATCCTTCATAGCTTATCGTAATAATTCTACAGAAACTATTGTTGAATTACCCTTTATTGTTATACATATTGTATATTGCAGACTATTACAAAATCAATGTTAATACGAGTATTGAATAAAGTGCAAAATTGCTTTTGAAAAGCAAACATAAGCAGTTGTGATTTTAATCTGTATGTAGTGTTTTGTATCTCAAATATTATTCAATACTCAATAAAGGACGGAAAGTCGAACGTGCTGTTTATGTGAATTATTTTTCCTTTAATGTTAGCTTGTGTGGAGAAAGCAGCTGCCAGTCTGTGTTTTTATTTCTCATACGTTTAAAAATACATATGTGCTGTAATCAGTTAAGTAAATATCATGAATTTTATAGACCAGCACTGTCTGTTGTTAACGGATTTATGTTCGCAACTGTGTTTGCATCAGTCAATCATACCTCCTACGACATACGATATCCCTTCACACAAAAATTTTATGTGAGCTATGAGTAATGTGTTTTTGTTTAAGAAAAAAAATTAAAATGGTATTAAAAAAGGATATAAAAAAAATAATACCAATTCAAGATTTCTAAACTAGTTACTTTTACATTCTTGAACTTAAAGTCTATGTAACTGAGATCAGGTCTAAGCAAGTATGCAAATAAGTTTCATGGAAAGTTATTTTTAATCAATTTTGGTAGAAAATAAATTTCATTTGTAAATTATATATATGCCGTACGTTACTATAAAATCATAAATATATATAAAATATATAATATGAAATATATAAAATCGTGTAATAAATAATGCCTTTATAAACAGAATAGAATTGAAATTTAACAATTAAAAATAAAAAGATAATTAATTAATTTAATTATAAAGAGTTCAACCCTTGATACGTGCAGTCTCGAAAAGTTATTTACGAATTATTAAATATAAGAAACATTCCAATACCAATGATAATGGGTATTTGGCAATACTAGCAACAGTTGTATGATAAGCCAAAAATTCAATTAATATAAAATAATAAAAACAGCTATAACGCGGCTCAAAAACAACAAAGCTGCAGGCGCCGATGGTTTACCGGCTGAGCTGTTTAAAGCTGGTGGCGAAGAGCTATCAAAATGCATGCTACAGCTAATTCGCAACATTTGGTCGGATGAATGCATGCCCAACGATTGAAATTTAAGTGTGCTTTGCCCAATCCACAAAAAAAGGTGATCCTGCAAACTGCGCCAACTACCGCGGGATCAGTCTTTTAAATATCGCATATAAGGTTCTATCAAACGTACTATGTGAAAGATTGAAGCCAATCGTCAACCAACTGATTGCACCTTATCAGTGTGGCTTCAGACCTGGCAAATCCACTCTAGACCAAATATTCACAGTGCGTCAAATCCTGGAGAAGACTCAAGAAAAACAAATCGAAACACACCACCTATTTGTCGACTTCAAAGCTGCTTTTGACACTACGACTAGAAGCACACTCTATGCCGCTATGTCTGAATTTGGTATCCCAGCAAAACTTATACGGCTATGTAAAATGACGTTGAGCAACACCACCAGCTCCGTTAGAATTGGAAAGAACATCTCTGAGCCGTTTGATACCAAACGAGGTTTCAGACAGGGTGACTCCTTGTCGTGTGACTACTTTAACCTAATGTTGGAAACGATAATTCGAGCAGCAGATTTAAACCGTACTGGCACAATATTCTAAAAAAGTGTAATGCTGCTTGCGTATTCCGACGATATTGATATCATTGGTCTGAACACCCGCGTCGTCAGTGCGGCATTTTCCAACTTAGAAAAACAAGCAAAACAAATGGGTCTTGTGGTAAATTAGGACAAAATAAAGTACTTTCTGTCAACAAACAAATCTCCTGAGCGTCTTGGGACCTACGTCACTGTTGACAATTATAAGTTCGAAGTTGTGAAAGACTTCGTTTATTTAGGAACCAGCTTAAACACCAAAAATGACGTCAGGCTAGAGATTCAACGAAGAATTACTCTTGCCAACAAATATTACTTCGGGCTAAGTAAGCAATTGAGAAATAAAGCCCTCTCTCGACAAACAAAAATCAGGCTCTACAAATACCTTATCATGCCTGTCGTGCTGTATGGTGCAGAAGCTTGGACAATTACCAACAGTGATGAGAAGGCGTTAGGAGCATTCGAGAGAAAAATTCTTCGGAAGATCTATGGTTCCTTACGCGTTGGCGACGAGTATCGATTAAAATGGAACGATGAGCTGTATGAGCTATACCGCGATATTAACATAGTTAAGCGCATAAAAATTCAGCGGCTACGCTGGCTTAGTCATGTTGTGCGAATGGAAGAAAGTGCTCCGACTAGAAAGGTATTTGATTCGGTACCCGCAGGTGGAAAACGCGGTAGAGGACGTCCGCATCTTGGGTGGAAGGACCAGGTGACCAACGATTTGGGGGCGCTCGGTACTACCAACTGGCGTCAGAAAGCAACTAATCGGGCTGACTGGCGGAGGCTACTCGACGCGGCCAAGGACGACACACGTCTGTAATAGCCAACTAAGTAAGTAATAAAAACTTTTGTTGTTGCAGTGCACTACTGCACTACTACTAACGGATGTTCAAAATCAATTTAATATAATTCATTAAAAAGAAGCTTAGGTAAATATGACACAGAACGTTCAATTTCAATATTCTTCCAATGTAAATTTGATGCCACTTTTTATACAAACCTATGATTACCTTATTTCATTAATATCACTGCTGATACCCATAAACAGTTCCCTAATATAATCAATGTACGATGAAAAAAGGACGACATCGACTTTGGTTGCATAAACCAGTGCGGCAGCAAATGTAGAAATACAAAATAAAAGCTTTTTACGATATGCCTTGCAACGGGCATAAACTAACTTCTATCTTGAAGAGGAAAGTACAAAGGAATAAGTTAGCATTTAGTTCTATAGTTGTGGATATGAATTCTTAAGTTCCATGTCATGCTTTCATCTCAAGTAGATTGGACTATTTGCTATCGGTAGAGCCTGTTCTGATATAAGTTTTCAGAAGTACAATTTTCATGTTGTTGGAAAGTTTTCAATATTATGTCATCTCTTTCAATTAAGAACGTTAGTGTACGTAAAATATCAACAAATCGGGTGATGGCAGTGAGATATCTCTAGTTTAGGCTTGTCGTGCACACAATAACGAGCATGAAAGACTTAATGCCTCTAATCAATTTTTTTTTCTGCTAGTTAGACAGAAACACTGCCACTGCCACATATCATGTGACAGACGAACAGCAACTGGTTAAATCTCATCACAACAATTAGATTCATAAAAACATGATCTAAATATTCCAAAACTAGAACTTGAGACATGATGTAAACACATAAAATAATGTCGATTCCCTGCTGGCAGATCCAAGTTTCCAAGTTTATTGTTATGCAAATGAATGAAAAACATAACTTGATGATAATGACAGCACTTTCCTGAGATGTAGTACCAGTTTTCCTAATAGTTTCAAAATATTATTTATTTATCGTGAATTCTACTCGTATATTTTATTATCTCAATACTATAAATGCAAATATAATTGTTTTCATTGCTTAAAACTATAAAATGTTTTCTCACTAAAATTTTAGGTTACTTTTTTTTTTATTATTTATTATTGTAATAACAATATATTATATAATATTATAGTATTAAAATATATAGAAATTTTAGTTTTAATTAAGTAATTTCTTTATTTATAAGTTTTTCTATCGATCGCACGCCATCTGTTTCTAATGTTATCAGTTTTTGAT